>NC_043975.1:50354883-50409883 GCF_902148855.1 Sphaeramia orbicularis
TCAGTGTAATTCATCCTACGGGCTGGATCAGACCCTTTGGCGGGCTGGATTTGGCCCCCGGGCCTTATGTTTGACACCTGTGCCTTAGAGTGATGAGGCATTACTCCTCGGGTGTCAAACTCATTTTAGTTGAGTTCCACATTCAGCCAAATTTGGTCTGCAGTGGGCTGAACCAGTGAAATAAAAACATAATATATAAATAATGTCAACTTCAAACTTTCCTTACATGATGAAACTATTTACATCTACAAACTATCATTTAAAACAATGTGAATAACATGAACAACCTAACATTTCTTAAGAAAAATAAGTGCAATTTTAACAATATTCTGCCTCATTTCCACATGTTCATTACAACTTACAGATCACAGTGGATCTGCAGTATCAGGCAGAATGTTGGTACAGTTACACTTCTCTTAAGACATTTCAGGCTGTTCATATTTGTTCAGGTTCTTCACGTTTATGTGAAATGATAGTTTGTTTTAATGTAAATACAGGAAAATTACATGAAAATGTTTACATTTACAAAGGGAAAATTGTGTGAATATATATCAGCTAAAATTTCCTTAGGGGGTCAAATGAGTGGCCATTTTTGTCAAAAAAAAAAAAAAAAAACAGTTGTCCTAAAGTCGTAGAAGTGTGTGTAAATAATGCTAATCCATTTGTGCACAGACTATTGATATTCTCTGACAGTGGAAGCTCTATTTTCATAAATATTGGATTTGGAATAGCACGTGTATATGAAAACTTTTGCTGGTGGACGGACGTGACATTACCCATGATGCTCTGGTCAGTCCCAGTACTTTATTAGGAATAAACTTATAGACTTCCTATTGCTAATTGTGCTCTTCTTCATAAATGTTGGTATTGTGGATCTAAAACAATCCCAGCTGACACAAAAACACTAAATGTGTCAGTGGACGGATGTGACATGGTTGTTGTGGATCCCATCATACTGATGCTCTGCAGCCATGTCAGCGTTTACACTAATGATCCCTGTGCAAAAACTAGGAGCACTATTATTTATTGGATAGTTTAGCATCAGACTAAAGAGGAAAGAACAATCTAGAATTGTTCTTTGTGTCTAAAAATGCTTCTTATTGTAAAAGTGTTGATGTAAACAGTGCTGTGTGCCATTCTTCATGTATGTATTGGTGGAACAGAAGCAGGATGGATCAGCACCATACTCCAGACTGAACCTGTACAAATAAAACATGTGATATGGAGGAGAGAATCTGGGAAGAAAAACTGGAGAATCTAAAAGAAGAGAAGATTTGTTTTTCAGCTCAATTCAGTTCAAATAGAACTTGTCCATTTGTGACATGAAAATATAGCAGGGTCAAGTCACGCGCCTATTGACTTTGAATCAAAAAGTTAGAATTGAGATAATGATTTCAAACTTTTTGTAGTTCAATAGTATAACATCTTAAGTTTCTAAATCCATTAAAATTTTTGCCAAAAAAGGATTTACAAGAAAATTACGGAAACTTTTTATATGAACTAAATTCAGACCCTCGGAAAGTTCTTTAAGAATGAATAAGAACAGAACTTATCACTGCTATAATTTGAAATCTCAATCATATGTTTCTATTTTCAATCTAGTTTTATGACCTTTATACATCCTTTTATCATTATAAAAATCATTTTGTCTGAAAAATTGGTGTGAATTGCTTTTTTAAGCATTTTAATATCAGATGGTGCCGGTTATGTAGGGAATTTCACTTTTCTCAAAAAACTTGTTTTTTTTTAAATCACTAATTAATCAAATGAGCTAAACCAATGACAATTAATGCTCAGTAACTGTGATGAAATTGTTCATTTTTGAGCAGAAAACATAGTTCATATGAGCATCAACATGTTGAACAGAACTGAAATCCTGTCCATTTGAACAACTGTCATTTACCAACACAAAGTTCCTTTGGATTCACTGAGACTGATTTAATATGAACACAGACACAAAGAAGAGCTCTGAGCACATTTGAGCCGATATAGGTTATTATTTTATTATTTAACTGACTGACACACTTGAGATTGAATTGGTCTGTATGTGGAACCTGAACTAAAATGATTGTTAATATTTTCAGTGTAATTTCAGACCTTCATCCCACAGGCCGGACTGGACCCTTTGACGGGCCACATTTGGCCCCAGGCTGCATGTTTGACACCCACTGTATGACCTGATCTACCTATTTTTCCATTTAATCATGAATATGTGAAATGTTTTAACAGTACAGTCAATATCTGCCGTTCTTCCAGATGTAAACATCAGCACGTGGACTCTAGGATATCCTGTCTCCACCTGTAAAATGATCCACCTGCAGGTATTTACTGAGGGTGTAATACCAAACTAAAAGTTACTGATTAATTACAGACCATCGTTTAGTTATTGCAGGATGAATGAATAACACACAGACGAAGACAAACAAAGGAGGAGATGCTTTCCAAATATGTAAGAGTAGTAGAGATACCTGGACATCTGGAGCCTATGTTGGTGAATTTCAGTAGACTGGAGCATAAAAGTTCATTTTGTGATTTTGTAGAGTTCTGCATTTGAGGGTTTGTTTGTTTTTTTTTGGTTTTGCAGTTTTCTTTATGGACCAGTCCGAGTGCTGAAATGCAAAGAAAACCCTGAAATGCTAAAAATGTGCACATTTGACATGAAAAGGTCTTTAAAACAGAGCAGGTTGTGGGTGCAAACGCTGTGTAATCCATTTTTTGTGAATCCAGCCCTGCCTGAGTTTCATTAAAAGAGTGGAAATATATGGTGATCAAAATACTATTATATTAGATATTAAAAGAGTATTTCTCTTGTGTCGTATATATACATTTTTGATTGAAAATTGTCGATTATAAATAAAGGTGAAATAAAATATAAATGCTTCTCATTATGAAGCCGTTATCAAGTGAAAGTCTCTTGTGCAATTTTCATTATTTTAAAGGATTAATTGTGTAACATTATTATCTCAAATCATCAAAAAATGTTTATACCCATGCTAAATATACTGCGTACTTGTGTACACTGTAAAAAAAAAAAAAAAAAAAAACAGTAAAAAAAAAAACAGTATTATTCCAGTAGCAGGGGTGCCGAAAAAATACTGTTAAATAACAGGAAATAACCATCTCATAAAAATAGGGTAATTTTCCATAATCATAATATAGTTTTTTGCCCTAACTTTACATGAGATTTTGCATATTTTTTTGACTTTTTAATGTTTAATAAAGAATATTTACATGTATTAAAACAATCAAATTCCCTATATATGTATATATATATATATATATATATATATATATATATATATATATAAATAACTTTCAATGAGACTCAGTTGTCCAATCCACTGATAAAAACTGTATTTGGACAGTTTATCAGTGCTTACACATGTTATACATTCACAAAAATACATTTATTCAACATTTTTGTTGTGAAATCTCCTGTAATTACACAAGATATTTGTCAATTAACAAACAAGTCTGGTTCAACTGACAGAACAAATACTTCTTTTATGGTTAATTGTCAGTAATTTTATCTTGTTGTGTGTGTGTGTATATATATATATATACATATATATATATATATAGTCAGTAATTTTATCTCATTTTATTATCTTTTTTTTTTTTACACTATTAAACTTTAAATTAACAGTTTAATCTCATAAATAGAAAAGAAATATTTGTGAAATTATGATACATTTGCAAATGTATTTTAACTGTATTTTTCTGTGAAAAAAGAAAAAAATTGTATAAAAAATGGAAATTTTATGGTTATTCACAGTTACAGTTTTTTTCATGTTATTTTCCATTTGACATGTAAAATCACAGTCTGTTTGTGTCATTTCATTGATATTTTCCTGTATCTGAAAAATACAGGAAAAATCTGTCAAATAAACAGTGACAATTCTGTTAAATTACAGATTTTCTTTTATAGTGTGCCAATTAATATGAGCAAATAAATAAAACTATCACTATGTGAATACTGTGCCAGCGGGCCTGAGTTTTTTAACACATTTTGTCGGATAACCTGTACATAGTTACATTTGAAAGTACTCAGGTATTATAACTGCACAAGGCACAAGGCTATTTGACCTTGAAAAAGTAGGTCGAGGTGACTTCTTTTCAGTTTCTTTCTTCTGCTTCATGCCAACCTGCATCCACAGTCAGTTTGCTGCAGATACGTCAATGCATTCTTCAGATAATGTGATTATGTCATTGAATGGACAGACAGGCGGACAGGCGGACGACAGAACAATTACAACACCCCTTCAGCCAGAAGTTGGCCAAGGGGTAAAAACCGACTCCAGAGATACATGATACTGGAATGTGCATGTTCTGTAAAGTGTAAAATGACGTTGGTTTACCTATGAATTTAGGTGTTGAATTAAATCACTTGAACCTTCCCAAAAGCTTCTGAGTCTGAGTTCATCAGCTCTAAAGTAACGTTCCCAATCAGGACGTGTTTGACTCTTTATCGGTCACTCCTTTATAGAGTGAATGCACATCCGTCACTTCCCCCTAGGCCACGCCCCTCTCAGTCAGACTGAGCGGCAAAAACAAAGCGGCTCAACATGGCGGAGTATCGCAGTAACTCCAGCCAGAGCAGAAAACTGTGGAATATCAGATGAAATTAAAGACAACTGGACTGGACATGGATCCATCCAAGCTACCGAACAACCAGTGTTCTACCAACACTGATCTGGGACAGAAATCACCTATCCTGACATTTACATGAACCTGAGTTCAACGGCGGGAAAATCCCCAATGCAAAGGCTGAAAGCATCCAACAGACCCAGAGTTGTGTCCATCCTGGTCCTGGTTCATTAGAGGATTCCAGCTGGTGAGTGCTTTCATTCAACATACTATTGTTTTGGAGGTTTTGTGTCAGTGCAGACGGAGTTTGTTGGCGGTGATTTGGGCGGTAAAGGCCCAGCAGTAGTGCTCACAGTTCACTACTGATTTACTGGAGTTGAACCCTTAGTACTGACCCAAGTGAGTGGATGATCTACTGGTACTGTGGAGATTTAAGGAGAGTTCACATCAAATACTGGATCCAACACAGATCCAACAGCTGTGTGCTAGAGGAGCCCCTGATCTGGAAAACTAGGTTAGCCTCAGTTTAAGCTAGTTTACAAATCATGTAGAGCACAAGGTTCACAATCACACAACTGAAGACGCAAACGATTCAGTTCTGAAATCTAGAACTAAATGACAGATGCTAACATGAAGAGCTTTACTAAGAAGGAACGTTAGCCAAAACCAGATGGAATTTAAGGGATGATTTTACACCAGAACACAGCACAAATGACCGTTAGCTGACACAGATCCAGGTTTGGTTGTCTGGATTCCAGTTCTTTCTCTGAATTGCAGCGATCCATCTGCTTCTTCTGTCTTTGGCTTTAGGTCGACGCTAAAACGACAGCTCCCAGTGCTTTTTAAACCTATTTGTGCGATCAGTGACACAACAGCTCTGCCCCATTTTTAGATTGTTCTAAAGTTTTCACAGTATTCAAACCAAAGCCACTACTCATCTGCCTCTGTCTGACACTCAGTGGGCGGAGCCACAGTGACTTCCACTAGCGGTGATGTCACATGCAGACCCTCTATTGATGTGTTGCATATTTTCAGCCCACCCTTTCTTGACAAACCCTAGATGTCATCCTGTTCTACCGATTGTTTAATTCAACATGGGTTCATCTCCATTCTTGCTCATCCTGTGGACTTGCGTGGGTTTCCTCTGAATCCTCCAGTTTCTCTTCCTGTTAAAATGGTGGATGCTACATGAACTTGTTACTGCTGGTGTATTTATCTAGTGGAAGGTTCTGAACTATTTGCTGAGTCAGATCCAGGTGAGGACTTGTTTTCACAGTGGAGAAAAGTCGATTGTACCTCTGGCTCCATGTACTCATGAATAAAGAAAATGAATGGATGTGAAACTGTGAAAAGGCAGTGTTCCAGCAGCTACTCTGTACCTCCTTCTGTCTGGATCTATTGGTTTTGTGGCATATTCCATTACTTGGTCTAATATAATCGGTGGAACCAGTTGCCCTTAGTTGTTAGACAGGCTCAGTCTCTACCTGTCTTTAAATCACATTTAAAAACGCACTTTTTCTCATTAGCTTTTAATCAGTGAGTGACATGTCTGTTGTTTTCTTTTTTTGTTTGTTTGTTTGTTTGTTTGTTTGTTTGTTTTATGCTGTTTTTAACAGATTTTAACTTGTCTTTGTTTTTATGATGTTTGTATTGTGTTGTTCGTAGCCCACTTAACACCCTGTGTTTTCACTAGTTTTATTTACTTATTTAATCCCTTGTTTTATGTTTGGTGTACGGCACTTTGGCCAGCTGTAAAGTTCTTAAAGTGCTTTATAAATAAAGTTGGTATGGTATGGTATGGTATGGTATGGTATGGTATAATGCACACTAGTGATGGGTCTTTTGGCTCTTTGAAGGGAGTCGTTCACTGAAAAGAGTCGTTCAACAGACTGGTTCTTTTATGTTTTTTGCATTCTTTTGAAACACCAATGTTTTAATGACTAAATAGGCTACATGTGATGATTGACATTACATTTTAAAGGTGTTTAATTGGCGCAGCAGTAAATATTATCTTACCATAAAAAAGAATGGTTAGTTCAAATGTGTGGGTTAAATCCATGACATGAGAGGTGACATTAGACAAATGATGGAACTGGACCAAAAACATCCCAGTCCATTATGTGGACTAGTCTGTAGAATAAAAATGAAGAAGAAAATAAAACATTTTCTAATGAAATAAAATTTTATTCTCCTTAAAACAAGAACAATAAATGTGTGGAAACATACGGAAAAAATTGCACAAAACACAACAGTGATGAAAGACTGCAGTTACTGAAATACCTGAACTGGAGTGACATTCTCAGAACAAGAACAGTATGTAGGTAAATTGACAGGCAATTGGACACTCCCTCCTTAAAAAAAATAAAAAAAATTAACGGCTCTTTACAAAGACTCAGTTCCCATTGTTCATTTCAAAGAGCTGTTGAAAAGATTTGATTTGTTTGTGAACGTCACATCACTAACACACTCCATCTTTATTGTCATGACATGAATCCATTCATTTAACATTATTTCAAAAAGCTCTGATGCTTTTCATTTCCAAATGTTCCTTCGGTATAAATACAAGTAAAAGAATAGATTTGCTGAACTAATTTCTTAGGTTTGTTAGGTCAGAGCCAGAACGGTAGAGAACACAGAGTGGCAACACTTCCATACACTCCCACTGTCAAAATGGCAGACAAAATACAGACCTACTTCCGGGTTATGGAGGGGCCAATAGTTCCAAACTTGTATCACGGCATCAGAACACATTCATTTCTATCGCTGCTGCTCTAGCAACTCCAGCAGTACGTTAACCCTTTCATGCGCAGTGGTCACTCCAGTGGACAGCTGTTCAAAGCTGTTCTCTTGTATATTCATGGTTTTGTTGTTTTAGTTCCATATCAGCCGACACAGTGGACACTCATGCACCATCCCAAACACTGACATTCACACCATTACTGTTCTTGGTCAGCGTTATCTGCAGTAACATATTTGAGAGTAAATCAATTGCTAATGGTTATTAGACTGTAATTAACAGGTTTTTTTTTGTAACTTTCTGTTTTTTTGGTTTATCTGAGTAATAACTAGAGACCCAGGAAAGGAAAAGTTTTGGCTTTTTTACATTTAATAATTGTCTTGATTGGAAACAGCATGATGCAACAGTTTTTTTTTTCAGTCCATGGAAGACACTGAACCCTAAACTGGTCCCAGTTGGACCTGGTGGATTTGGAAAGAGCTGTGGACACCATGAAGGAGGAGAAACTGAGCTAAAGAAGTGCAGAACATTTACCATTTAAATCCACTGTTCAATCTACAAGTTTAAACTGTTAAATCTACATGTTTCAAATGTTAAATCTACAAGTTTAAACTGTTAAATCTACATGTTTCAAATGTTAAATCTACATGTTTAAACTGTTAAATCTACATGTTTCAAATGTTAAATCTACATGTTTAAACTGTTAAATCTACACGTTTAAACTGTTAAATCTACATGTTTAAACTGTTAAATCTACAGGTTTAAACTGTTAAATCTACATGTTTCAAATGTTAAATCTACATGTTTAAACTGTTAAATCTACATGTTTCAAATGTTAAATCTACATGTTTAAACTGTTAAATCTACACGTTTAAACTGTTAAATCTACATGTTACTCTGTAAATATGTTTACAGTTGGATGTGTTTTTTACAGTATTGTTCTGGAAACCACAGCTGCCAGTTTTTTTCTGTAAAAACAACAGGATTTTTTTTACAGTGTACATACATTAGTGCAACAACAGTTGGAAACATACTTGTGTGTGGTTAATTGGATATTTACCATGTAATAACACACACGATGCTGTCTGTCCTGTAGAAGAACATGACAACGCGGTTTGTTTTGGAACTATTGAGGCTTACATGTGATCACCGTAGCAGCGACATCAAAGCGTGTCACAACTCTCTCTCTCTCTCTCTCTCTCTCTCTCTCTCTCTCTCTCTCTCTCTCTCTCTCTCTCTCTCTCTCTCTCTCTCTCTCTGTGGCTCTGGGTTTGACTTTGGAATAAAACGTCATCTCTTCAGGATACTACTAACTGTAGGTGGACCTGCTTTATAACAGTGTTGGGGTGTGCAGTGGTGTAAACAGAGCCAGTGGAGTGTGTGGGTGTGTTTGTGTTTGACCTTACACAACCTCCGCTCACACAGGTGTGCTCATCTGTGGTTTTGTTATTAACAAGACAAACAAATGCCATGTGGCGGATGATCTGTTTTATCAAACACACCTCCAACTGTGACGCTAACATCTGCCATTATCACATCTTTAACACCACCCAGACATCTTATGGAGCTCTGAAACATTTTATTTAATTATTCAGCAATAAATGTGTGTGTTAACGCTGAGACACATATGTTAGTGTATTCAAAGAACTCATCTGAAAGCAACTGAAGAGGAAATGACTCTAGACTCAAGTCTGATCCACCAAGGAATGTGTTCCAGCATCAAGAGGGTTTTATTAGGACAGGTCTGGTCTGGATCTGGTCTGGGTCTGGTCTGGTCTGGATCTGGTCTGGATCTGGATCTGGTCTGGTCTGGTCTGGATCTGGTCTGGGTGTGGTCTGGTCTGCTCTGGTCTGGATCTGGTCTGGATCTGGTCTGGGTCTGGTCAGATCAAGTGGAAAAGTAGCATTTGGCACAAATATTTTATGCAATATTTTTATATAGACTTGGTTCATAGGTATACATACTTTTTCATAGTTATACGTAGTCTTTCATGGTTCATACATACTGTTAATATTGCTCATCGACACTAGGGATGCACAGATACCGATACGAGTATTGGGTATCGGCTCTGATACTCAGTGTGTGTACTCGTATTCATACTCGTAAAAGATATCTGATACAAATGTACCGATACCACTTACAGCCATGTGACATTCCCAGTTCAGCGCAGCAGGTACAAGGAGGAGGAATAATGTGTGTGAGTGTGAAGAGTGTGGAGACTGAACCAAAGAAATGATGGTGATAAAAGTAACACTGACTGAAAGTAATGTTAAAGACACAGACAGATACAGACGCAGCGTTCTGTCCGTCCTCTGCGTACATTCCATCTGTGCTGGAGGATGAGTAGCCAGACACAGAATACCAGCAGGAGTACGGAGTGGTTCGGACCGCCGCCAGCGGAAGTGAAAACCAAACTGATCACTCATTTGTCTTTTCTCTTCCTGCTGAAGCTAAACTTTTAAACCTTACCAGAGAAAACGCTGCAACATTAGTATCACAGTAGTGTTCCTCTGTCATCTACAGGTTTGTTATTACTGACTTTCTTCTTCTTCTTCTTCATTAAACTTTCCTCTTCTTCGTGGTATTTGTCCAGTATGGTTAATTCAGAGCGGCGCCCCCTGGTGGATTAACTGACAAACGCTCATTCCAACACATTAAATGTCAGTAGCAGCACTTTGTTCCAGTCAGACTAATGACAACGACAATAAAGCACATTTACAAAAGGAACTAACAACTGGAATGGGATTATTAAGGACTAGGATCAGTACTCGGTATCGGCAAGTACTCAAATGGAAGTACTCGTACTCATATTCGGTCTGGAAAAAAGTGGTATCGGTGCATCCCTAATAGAAACATACTGTTACATACTGTTAATACTGTAAATTTGCATCTATTCATATTGTGTCCATTTTTGCTTTTTTGTAAAATTATAAAATTCACATTCATTTTTCATATCTTATTGTTAGTTTTTGTAATTTTATATTTGCTCCATTCTTATTTCTATAAAAGTGGTGTTTTATTAATATTGTTGCACTGGCTGGAGTTGCACATGACCGTTCTATTCTATTCTGTTCGATTCAATTCGATTCGATTCGATTCTAACTATATTTTGGTCTATCATGCACCACTGATTGAATGACAATAAAGCTGAGTCTGAGTTTTTTCCTTAACTCTGTATATTTTGCATTCCAGTTTCAGTTGCAGGAATGTATTTTGAGCAGCTTTATGAGAAGGCAGAGTCTGAGTTTCCATTTCAGAAATAAAGGTACGACAGAGTCACCAGCCATGGGGTTACTGAGGTACACCGGTCCCATTTACTCAGACCTGCATGTGTGATGTTATTGGACAAACAGTCTGACTTCATGGGAAACTCCAGTAAACACCACCGACAATTCCCACTTACTCACCTACATATATACAGTAAAAACAGACTTATTTATCCGAAAATCCATGACATACAGTAATCATACAGAGTAACACCAATATGCATGTTTCAGACCTTGTTTTTGTGGGAACGTCTTTGTTTTTGTGTTAAACATTTGACTGAAACGCCACCCAAACTACATCAGTAAATGGACTGTTCATGCTGTGGTGGATATTAACCCGTTCATGCATGAATTATGAGAATGTTAATCAAGATTTTTTTTCTTTATTCCTCTTTAGGCATTTAAAAAACAATGAGATTATTATTATTATTATTATTTTTTTTTTAAGAAGCTATTTTTCATGGAGTTGTGACAATGTGCGTTTAATTTTTAAAGCAATGAAATGTGTATTTACTGATATACTGTGTGAAAACTATGAAATAAAAACATTTAATGCTGCTAATTTGATGTTTTCTCACATTTTAACATACAAAAGTTATGGATATTTAAAATTTGGGGGGCTATTTTTTTCAGTTGGAATTTTTGCACAATGCTTTTTACTTTTTTGTGGGTGAATTGAATTGAAACACTTTTTTTTTTTAATGACCAGACATAGTTTTATTTACAAATGGCAAAAATGACAAAAAAAAAAAAAAAAGAAATATCCTTAACTTTTTGTTTTGTGGTGAACTCCAATACTAGTCACTTCATAGAGATAATATGCCACAAAAAAAAAAACAAAAAAAACTTTTGTTGTAAATTACAGTCTAATAACGATAACAAGGAATTGATTTACACTCAAACATGTTAGATTTGGTTTATCACAAACAGCCAAGTTACAGTAATGGTATCAATTGCAATGTATTGTGTATTGTGTTGGCTGATATGAAACTAAAATAACAAAATTAATAACAAAATAATGAAAATACAAAATTACAAAATACAAAATTAATGAATATACAAGAAAACAGCTGTAGAATAACTGTCCACTGGAGTGACCACTATGGAGTAACACGTAGACTGAACAGTTTAAATGGGTAGATTTAACAGTTTAAACATGTAGGTTTAAAATTTTAAACATGTAGATTTAACAGTTTAAACATGTAGATTTCTTTGTTGACTTTGTGCATGTCTAATACCTACTGACTCCTGTTGAAGGCTTGGTACCATCTGCAGCTCTGGGAAGTAAAGGCACCAGCCACGAGTTAAAGAAATATCACACACTAAGAAAAAAATATATATACAATATATATATTGTTGTGGGGATATAGGGATGTAACGATATGAAAATTTCATATCACGGTTATTGTGACCAAAATTATCATGATTATCGTTATTATCACTGTATTGTTGAAATTGTGCTTAAAATGTTCAAAAAGTACTAATACACACACTGAAAGAATTTAACCAAGTTGTATTTAAAAAAAACATGTTCAGCCCTGTGATGAACTGGCGACTTGTCCAGGGTGAACCCCGCCTTCGCCCCTATGTAGCTGGGATAGGCTCCAAGTGACCCCCATGACCCTAGTGAGGATAAAGTGGGTTCAGAAAATGAATGAATGAATGAATGAATGAATGTATTTAAAAATAAATAAATAAAAAATAATAATAGGCACAATGTCCCTTCTGTGTCAAAAACATTCAAATATTAACCCTTAGTGGTCTGAGTCTATTTTGTCTGTTTTTCAGTCCTTTTGATTTTATCTTTATATACTATATAAACAAATGTTTACTATACCCATGTTTGGGATCTGTTTTTTCAGCACAACTTCATCTAGATCATCTGTCTATTATTTTTTCACTTTAACCTACTATAAAAACATAAAAGGACAAAAAACACAAAAAAAAATCTGATTTGAAAAATGTATATAATTTATTGCATAAATAACACACAGATGCTTAACGAACCTTTTCAAAGACTTTAATAAAAAAGTGAATATTGGTTCCAAATATTCGGTATATAAAATTAAAATTGTAATAAATTAAACTATACTCAAATATTTAACATAAAGAAGATCTTTACATTGGTGTTTTTTCCCCTAAAAGTGCAGTAATCAAACACAGTTATCATGAGAATTAGAATTTAAACGGTAAAACTAACTGTCTACTATTTTACCGTGGTTTATCGTTTTACCAGTAATCGTTCCATCCCTACGGGGACATTGTCCTTTTTCACTGCTGAACCCTGACTGTCATCTGCGGTCACTCCTGTCATTTCACACCATCTGTACAGTTTTCATCCAGCAGAAGCTGAGAGGGTCCACACTTCCCAGACACTGACTCTGTCACATTCTGCAGTGAATGCGTCATCAACACAAACACACACAGACCAGTTTGGTTTTGCTGTCGGATTACAACACAAAGCCAGTGGTATTTATTTTGTTAAACACCATGTGTGTAAAACAGCAGCAGAGCATTCAGGCCTGGTGTCCAACTGAAACACTCCTTCCACCCAGTTCACTCAGATACTCTCCCCTATAGGCACAACATGAGTCATACAACTACAGAACACAGAACAGATACTAGCTTTTAACAAATATTTACAATTTGCCAGGTAGCGCACCATCACATGACACAGTGACACTGTAAACTACCTGAGTCACATGACTCAGCACAAACTGCCCCCGTTATGAGCAGTGTGGCTCACTACAGTACTACTGTCTAACTTTCATTCATGGACAATATACAAGTACGATTTACACAACATTTGACCTATTTTTTCTGCAGTTTAAATTGCCTGAATTTGTTCTTCATATTTTTGGGTCAGGGTTATTCTCTTTGACCTCTGTTACATATGCAGCCATTAACCCAGACTGCCATCGTTGTCTTCTGGAGTTTTGGCAGACAACGAAGCACAAGGCGCATGCGCAGAGTCAAAACATGCAACACTATTAAAACCTATTTGGTATTTCTAGGTTCATGTGCAATGACTTAAATCATGAAGAGTTAAAAGAAGACTTGAACTCTTCATCCAGTCAAACAGACAAAGGGACCTCAGCTCCAAAATGAACCAATGTGTCTGACAGTTTTAAGAGATTAAATTAGATTAGATAGGACTTTACTACCTTTGGGTAGAGCATCGAGGTTCTAAAAGCAGCACAAACACTGAGCATACACATGAGAAACCCAACAAGAAAAAAAAGCAATGCAATAACATAACTATTAAAAAAAGATATAAAAAACAGTAGTGAAAAAAAATCCAATAGCACATTGGAAAGCACTAGCAGAAACGAGTGGCAAAGCAATAATAATAATGATAATAATAATAATAATAATAATAATAATAATAATAATAATAATTTTGTGTGTGTGTGTGTGTGTCTGGGGATTCACACAAAATTCAGAAAGAGCTGACTGCTGCAGTTTGGCATACTTATGTATTTTTGGTCAAGGAAGAGACTAGTGAATGACAAGTTGAGAAGACCAATAGTTTGGGAGATTTTAGTAATTTTGGAATACAGTAGCCTCACAATCACACTGCTGTGGCCACTTTGGTGGTGACTGCTGGACAAATGCAGTACAGCATGCATGAATACATAACAGCATATCTCTCTCTCTCTCTCTCTCTCTCTCTCTCTATATATATATATATATATATATATATATATATATATATATATATATATATATATATATATATATATATATATATATATATATATATATATATATATGTCGAGGCCCAAAACGAATCCGGCCCGATTCTGAATCGGGCCGGCCCAGAATGGAATTCTATTCTAGGCCGGCCTAGAATGGAATCCTGCTGCTATAATGTTATTTTTATACCATGTTTAATGCAAATGATCTAAATTATTACAAAAATCAATACATGGAATTTGCAAATATGTGAAAAAAAATGAAACAACATTTTAATTGTAAACTATAATACACTTTATTTACAAATAGAACCCAGTGGTACTCCCCACCAATATATGGTACAGTGAAATCGACTGAAATTGACAATAGTTACTCAAGGTATATAAGACTGAAAATGTAAAATTATGACAAATTATGGAATTATGGATCATTTGCATTAAACATGGTATAAAAATAACATTATAGCAGCAGGATTCCATTCTAGGCCGGCCTAGAATAGAATTCCATTCTGGGCCGGCCCGATTCTGAATCAGGCCAGATTCTGTTTTGGGCCTCGACATATATATATATGTAAAAATCCTGTTGTTTTTACATTAAAAAACTGGCAGCTGTGGTTTCCAGAACAATACTGTAAAAAACACATCCAACTGTGAACATATTTACAGAGTAACATGTAGATTTAACAGTTTAAACATGTAGATTTAACAGTTTAAACATGTAGATTTAACAGTTTAAACGTGTAGATTGAACAGTTTAAACATGTAGATTTAACAGTTTAAACGTGTAGATTGAACAGTTTAAACATGTAGATTTAACAGTTTAAACGTGTAGATTTAACAGTTTAAACATGTAGATTTAACAGTTTAAACCTGTAGATTGAACAGTTTAAACATGTAGATTGAACAGTTTAAACATGTAGATTGAACAGTTTAAACCTGTAGATTTAACAGTTTAAACATGTAGATTGAACAGTTTAAACCTGTAGATTTAACAGTTTAAACGTGTAGATTTAACAGTTTAAACATGTAGATTTAACAGTTTAAACATGTACATTTAACAGTTTAAACATGTAGATTGAACAGTTTAAACATGTAGATTTAACAGTTTAAACGTGTAGATTTAACAGTTTAAACATGTAGATTTAACAGTTTAAACATGTAGATTTAACAGTTTAAACGTGTAGATTGAACAGTTTAAACATGTAGATTTAACAGTTTAAACGTGTAGATTTAACAGTTTAAACCTGTAGATTGAACAGTTTAAACATGTAGATTTAACAGTTTAAACATGTACATTTAACAGTTTAAACATGTATATTGAACAGTTTAAACATGTAGATTGAACAGTTTAAACATGTAGATTTAACAGTTTAAACCTGTAGATTTAACAGTTTAAACATGTAGATTTAACAGTTTAAACCTGTAGATTGAACAGTTTAAACCTGTAGATTTAACAGTTGGATTTAAATGGTAAATGTTCTGCACTTCTTTAGCTCATTTTCTCCTCCTTCATGGTGTCCACAGCTCTTTCCAAATCCACCAGGTCCAACTGGGACCAGTTTAGGGTTCAGTGTCTTCCATGGACACTTGGACACATGGACAGTCAGAGCCAGGATTGGAACCACCAACCCTTTGGTTATTGGACGAGCCGCTCTACCAACTCTACCAACCCAGTCATTTACACATTTAAAATGGTACATTGTAAATGTTTACTTTTTTATAAAACTTTTTCATTTTAAAAAAAAGAAGAAAAAAAAAGCAAATATGCTGTTATTTCAACGTTATGGTCTTTGCAGTTTAAATGGCACCACATTGTTTTTCAATACAAATCCATCACTTCTACATCCAAATCTGGTTTTGTTCACATACTCTTCCTGTTAAAACTACAGCTATATTTGATTTAATCATTAACACAAAAATCTTTTCAGATAAACAACTTTGCATTGTATTGTCACAGTTTTTTTATGTTGTGATTTTACAACTTTTTGGTGTTAATTCTACAGTCATTTTTTACAGTGTACTGTCAAAAATACATCACCACTTCACAGGCATTATTTGTGGAGCAGAGGATACAATTCCAGTTCAATTTCGCAGATAGTGCATGTGTTCAGGTTCCTTCTCCGTGGTCAGAACAAAGTACAAATGGTTCGATTTGACCTGACTTCGTTCTCTGACTTCATCAGCCATCTTGCACAGTGATCCTGCCTGATCTTGCTGCAGAAAGGGGACCTGAACTCATGCACTATCTGTGAAATCAACATATTTTCTGATTAATAAATAACGCCTGTGAAGTGGTGACGTATTTCTGACAGTAGTCACTTTGGTGAATTCGTATTCGTGATGGAGAAAACACAATCATAAAGTTGCATTTTGTTTTTCAATTTACAGTTTTATTTTCTAAAAATAATACAAATCCATCATTTCTACATACAGATCTGGTTTTGTTCACGTACTCTTCCTGTTAAAACTACAGCTATATGTGATTTAATCATTAACACAAAAATCTTTTCAGATAAACAACTTTGCATTGTATTGTCAGTTTTTTTATGTTGCAATTTTACAACTTTTTGGTGTTAATTCTACAGTCATTTTTTACAGTGTGTGTGTGTATATATATATATATATATATATATATATATATATATATATATATATATACACACACACACACACACACACACATATATATATAGTAGTTATGATAGTCATAACAACAATATACAAGCAATATAAGTGTGAAAGTAATAATAATAATAATAATAATAATAATAATAATAATAATAATAATAATAATAATGAGCAGCAGTGAGAAAACCAGGATAAAAACAGCAGGAAAATGAACATTGCAGACTGGAATAAACAATCTACAGCGTTGCACCACAGAAGTGCACAGTCCCTCTGAGCACAGATAGAATACGAGTGATTTCTGCTGAGGGTAGGCGTCAAAAAACTGTGACTCCCGTAGACTTTCATTAACGGTGAGAGTCTTGTACAGGAAATGTGTTTATTGTCCAGGACTGTGTGACCTCAGCTCCTCCCACCGTCCACTGAGACCCCCCCATCCTGTCCAGCTTCCCACAATGTGCAGCTTCTCACATGCACTTTTGCACGTGTTTGTTTTTCCTCTTTGTATTTTCTTCTTCTTTTTTTTTTACCAGATGGCAGCAACATATTATATAACAACAAATGTATGAATAGGGATGAGCTGGAGAGCTTCCTCTCACCCTCACAGCTTCTTACATTTGTCAGAGGTGGAGTCATTCACTTCAGTCATGCTTCTTGGCGTTCCAGTTGAAGTGTGGTGGTGGGACTGAGAAGTTCATGAAATTTCAAAGCTCGTGTAAGGCTTTCATTTCTGTGGAGTGGGCGTGGATTGACAGCTCACTCCAGTTTTGACTTCACAAAGAGCTGCTATTTTTTGTAACAAATAAATAAATGAATAAACAAACAAACTCTATTTTCATCACCAGTAGATCTGTTTCAGTCCTGTCTTGTCTGTTGGAAGGTGCACAGTAGATGACACTGGTGTTTGTGACATGTCCAATCAGAGGCCATCCACTTTAATTTTCACACAACAAGAGAGAGAGATGCACTCAAAGGTTTAATGCAGGGCTGTCAAACATGCAGCCTGGGGCCCAAATGCAGCCCACCAAAGGCTCCAGTTCAGCCCCTGGGATGTTTTTGCCAAGTGCAAAATTCCACAGTCTTGAATTGAATTAAGCAAAAAAAAAAAAAAAATCTTCAATTAAGTAAAAAAATCTTGAATTAAGAAAAAAAAAAAAATCTTGAATTAAGTAAAAAAAAAAAATCTCTAATTAAGCCAAAAAAAAATCTAGAA
Organism: Sphaeramia orbicularis; assembly: GCF_902148855.1. Classification (NCBI taxonomy): domain Eukaryota; kingdom Metazoa; phylum Chordata; class Actinopteri; order Kurtiformes; family Apogonidae; genus Sphaeramia; species Sphaeramia orbicularis. The sequence continues at coordinate 50,373,008 of NC_043975.1, forward strand.
TTAACAACTTAATTTTTTTCTTTGTTTTAGTGCAAAAAATAACATTAAATTACGAATATATTTACATTTCCAAACTATCCTGTAACAATAAAATGTGAATAACCTGAACAAATATGAACAACCTGAAATATCTAAAGAAAATTCAGCACAATTTGAACTCTTTTCTTCCTGTTCCTCAGTGTTTAGTGTCTTTGTAGATCTGATCCAGAATGCACATGGACTAATGAGAAGTGGAGGAAGAAGACTGTTAAAATTGCACTAAATTTTCTTGTGTTTTTTTATTTAAATTTCAGTTTTTTCAGGTTTTTTTTTTGGATACTTTATAAAAGTAAGTATTTTCATAATTTAATGTTGTTTTTTTTACACTAAAACAAAGACAAAAATTTGCAGTTGTCATTATTTATAGGTTATTCTGTTATTATTTTTCTGGTCCGGCCCACTGCAGATCAAATTTAGCTGAATATGGAACTGAACTAAAATGAGTTGGACAGCCCTGGTTTAATGTGTTAATGACACAACTTCTATTTCAAGTCAATAAATGAACAAGTAATCTAGACCAGCAGTGAAAGAATAGAATAAAGCATAATGAAATTCATGACTGACAGAGAAAAAGTTATAAACATTAGCAAACAGATTTAGCATTAGCTGAGTACGTGCATGCTCACAGCTGACAGGAAGCACCTCCTGCAGATACGTCTTATGTGTCTGTGTACAGGTGCAGGTTTCATATCCTGTTTATAACCAACATTTAACAGAAGCTGTCCAGGCTAATAACAGGTGGACATGATGATGAACTGTCATCATTTACAGGAAATCAAACTGAACAACCCAACAGGAAGCTTTCACACTACTTTATTATGATACTTTTTTATGCTTAGCAATTCAGTTTGAGTTGATTAAGGAATCCTCAGGTTTGTGTTTCAGACATCATGTAAAGTTGACAGTAATGAAACAACTGCTGGGAAACAAGACCTGCCTTAGCTTCGCTGTGGCAGATCACTGGTGGACTGTTCCCAGTCCAACATGTCCACCCAGTGTACACCGATGGAAATAACTCTGCAGTGTGAAAAGTATCATCAGTGAGTGTCATGAATGTGACTTAGAAATCCATCAGTAAAAAAAAAAAAAAAGAGGCAAAAGAGACATGAAATGTCTTCTTTAAGAAATTAACCCATAAAGATCCCAACATCCACCTTTAACTTAAACCGTCTACTGCAGAGGTGTTTAGTGTCAGACTGCAGTGGAAGCTCAGCTTCCCTTAAAATTCTGAAAATTAAATGCTCAAATCTGTTCAGTTGTTTTCATTTCATTGACTCCAAATGTGTTGGAACACGTTCATCTCTCAGACCAGTTGGTTCAGAATCAGTTTGATCCCAGATCAGTGGACTGGATGTTGTTCACTTCTCCTCCATTCCCGTGTCTGTGTTTTCTCCTCCATCTCTGCTCAGTGCATTTGTCCGTAGACGCTCAGCGTCCATGCACTTCAATGGGACTGAGTGGAACTGGTTGTTATCTTACCGGCCGACAGGCGGTAAGCTACTGTCGTCATGTGGCGTCTGTCGTCGTCTGTCATCTGTTACAAAACTTTCAATCGTCTTCTTCTCCAAAACTACAATTCCGATTGACTTCAGACTTGGTATACAGCTTCTTTATGATGATGTCAACAAAAGTTAGTGAAATTATTTGGATCCAGATCTGATTCTGGATTTGGTGCCACTTTGAAAAATGTCCCCATTATCAGAGATAGGAAGTGGATGGATGCAATAACTCAGTAAATCTAAATGATCTCCAGTGTAAATGTCTCCAGTCCAGCCCTGATGGGGAGATGAGCCAAACATAATGTCCACATGCTGATCAGGATCTTCTTCTGGATCTGGAACTGACGCAAAATTTAACATGGGCTCTTTTGGGGAAAACATTTCAATCGTCTTTTTCTCCCAAACTCCAGTTCTGATTGACTTCAGACTTGGTATACAGCTTCTGTATCTGTATTATTTCAATCCGGATCTGATTCTGGATTTGGTGCGACTTTGAAAAATGTTCCCATTCTAACAGATAGGAAGTGGATTGATCCAACAAATCAGTATCAATGATATCAAGTGTGAATTTGAATTTTTTACAGATCTGATTGAATATGAGCAAAACATGGACTATTTCTGTAATAGAATAAATACACAGAACTGGGGGAGAATAAATGGATCTGGATACATTTCCCAAAGCTTTGAATTTGGCCGCTAAGATACAGGACCATTGGTCTGATTTTTTTCATTGACTCTAAACTGGACGCTAATTGGATAAATGCCACCATGTTGTCCCGCCCCCGGACGCCTGGTGTCTCAGGGGGTGAATGGAGCTGTGGGCGGAGCTCAGCCGGGGTGGACGCTGAGCTTCCACGTGCTGATTGGAGGATCAGTCCAAAGGCTGAATCCCGTTTGATTGACAGCTGTTTTCAGATCTGCTCCTTCACTGACACAGTTCAGTTTAATACGTCACACATTCTGCTGGGAAATCACAGAAACCAAATGAACTGTTCATTTCTTGCACTGGAAATAAAACACACTCATTGGACTTCCTTGTTTCAATTTAACATAATTTCAATGTTTTCTTGTTTACTTGGTACGATAAGGTCACTGAGCATTTTCTTAAAAAGGAACAGAGGACGAATTTATGTTTAAATAACCTGACTTTTTTTTTTAATGTAAACCGACACTGAGCTTCCCCTGTCTGAAAGAGGAACAGCTGCCACTGATCTACTGATGTAACACCCTTTGATCCACTAGTCCTATGAACTGATGTAAATATTTGGTGTAAAATGCAGTTTGTCTTTTCATGGTCATCAGATATGACCCATTTGGACACTCAGAGGCTCCGTAGTTACCATGGAAACACACTGATGCAGTAATTCATGTAAAAGTAAAACCAACCAAGTCTTGAGTTCGTACAAATGAACAGACTTTTCAGAAGCCTGACATTTCTGTTTAAAATGTCTTTTTTTAATTGATTTTATGCAATACTCTAATTTTCTGAGACACAGAATTTTGGGTTTTCATTATCTGTAAGACATAAACATCAAAATTTTAAGAAATAAGGCTTGAAATATTTCACTCTGTCTAATGAGTCATATAATCTATGGGTTTACCTTTCTGAAATGAGTGACAAAAAATATTGAACTTTTTCATGATATTCTAATTTTTTGAGCTGCACCTGTACATTTGACTGCCTTCACACACACTCACGTGTGCTTCTGATTTCTGATGTCCCCCCCAAAAAGAAAAACTAAAGACAAATGGATTTAGGTGACCCACTGGTGAATTTACAAGTCCTACCGTGGCCACGCTAAGACCCGCCCTTCTCTTTCTCTGATTGGCTGGGCTTGGCAGGGTTTTATGATCTATTTGGGAAAGTTTCAGGGACACTTCAGATTCATTAGTGCAGGGGTGTCAAACATGCGGCCCAGGGGCCAAAACCGGCCCGCCAAAGGGTCCAATCTGGCCCGCGGGATGAATTAGTGAAATACAAAAATTATACTGAAGATATGAACAGTCAAGGATGTAAAATAAATTTAGTTCAGTTCCATCTAAAGTGGGTCAGACCAGTACAATACTATCATAGTAAAGTATAAATAACAAAAAACACATATTTTTCTCGTTTTTTTAGTGTAAAAAAAAAAAAAAGTAAAATTACACAAAAATGTTAACATTTACAGACTAGCCTTTTACAAAAAATGTGAAAAATATGAACAAATATGAACAACGTGAAATGTCTTAAGAGATTTAAGTGTAACTGTGCCAATATTCTGTCTGTTATTAAATGTTTTGTACATTTGTAGATCCACTGTGATCTGTGCGTTGTAATGAACATGTGAAAATGAGAAGCTGAGGCCAAGTTATGGCATAAATTGTTAAAACTGCACTTTTTTTCTTGATAAATTTCATTTTGGTCATGGTTCATGTTTTTCAATATTTTTTTAAAAGATAGTTTGTAGATGTAGAAATTTTAATAATATAATCTTACTTATGTCATTTTAAAACATAGAAATTAGACATACAAATTTTGGAATTGATATTATTTATATATTATTATGTTATTATTTTAATGATGCGGCCCACTGCAGGTCCTATTGGGCTGTATGTGGAACTGAACTAACATGACTTTGACAGCCCTGCATTAGTGTCTTTGAAAATTCCAAGGACGGCAAGTTTAAGAGTTTAAGCTAACATGATTAATGTTAATGAAAAGTTACTCTTTAGGTCACAGGTGTCAAACATGTGTCCCAGGGGCCAAATCTGGCCCACCAAAGGGTCCAGTCCGGCCCTGGGGATGAATTTATGAAATGCAAAAATAGATATTAAGAAATTAACAATCATTTTAGTTCAGGTTCCACATTCAGATCAACTCAATCTCCAGTGGGTCAGACCAGTAAAATTCTATCATAATAATCTATAAATACTCACAACTCCACATTTTTCTCTTTGTAAATGTAAATATTTTCATGTATTTACACTAAAACAAAGTATAATTTCACAAAAAGTGTGAATAATCTGAACAAATGTGAAAAACCTGAATGTCTTCAGAAAAATTTGTGAAATTTTACCAATATTCTGCCTGTTACTAAATGTTTTGTGTGTTTGTAGATCCACTGTGATCTGTACGTTATAATGAACATGTGGAAACGATGAACTGAGGCAGAATATTATTAAAGTTACACTTAATCTTTCAGTTTGTTGAAGTTATTCACATTGTTTGACAGGACAGTTTGTAGATGTAAACATTTTCATTGTTTAATTTTACTTTTTTCACTGTAAAATATAGAGAAAAGTCTGGAGTTGACCTTATTTCTATATTATTGTTATTATTTGACTGGTTCAGCCCATCGCAGATCAAACTGAGCTGAATGTGGAACTGAACTAAAATGAGTTTGACAGCCCTGGTTTAGGTGATTATGTCTTATTTTAAGTGTTATGAGATATTTTGACAAGAAATACAAAAATACACTCCACTTGGTAAGATTTAGATTTTTTCCAGTGCATTTTTCCAGTCAAGGTGCAGGGTGTCAGTTATAAGTAAATGTAAACCTGTAGATATCAGAAATAGACTTCAGGGACCAGGTAACATAGTAGCATTCTGTCTTTGTCTATTACTTTACACTGTAAAAAAAAAAAAAAAAAAAGTAAAAAAAAAAGTGAAAAAAATATTATTCCAGCCGCTGAGGTGCCAAAATAATATTGTAAAAATAATAGAAAATAACCATCTCATAAAAATACAGTAATTTTCCATAATTAAAATACAATTTTTTGCCCTAAATTTACATGAGATTTTGCTTTTTTTTTTTTTTTTTTTTTAAATTTTTTACTTTTTAATGTTTAATAAAGTATATTTTCATGTATTAAAACACTCAAATTACTTATAATATACATATATATATATATATATATATATATATATATATATATATATATATATATATATATATATATATGTATATATATATAATTTTCAATGAGACTCAGTTGTCCAATCCACTGATATTACACTTACTACGCTTATACATGTTATACATTCATAAAAATACATTTATTCAACATTTTTGTTGTGAAACCTCCTGTAATTACTCAAGATATTTGTCAATTAACAAACAAGTCTGGTTAAACTGACAGAACAAATACTTCTGTTACCGTTAATTGTCAGTAATTTTATCTCACTTTATTATTATGATTATTTTTTTTTACAGTATTAAACTTTAAATTAACAGTTTAATCTCATAAATAGAAAAGAAACATTTGTGTAATTATGATACATTTGTGAATGTATTTTAACTGTATTTTTCTGTGAAAAAAGAAAAAAATTCTTCTAAAAAATGGAAATTTTATGGTTATTCACAGTTACAGTTTTTTCGTGTTATTCTCCATTTGACATGTAAAATCACAGTCTGTTTGTATCATTTCATTGATATTTTCCTGTATCTTAAAAATACAGGAAAAATCTGTCAAATAAACAGTGAAAATTCTGTTAAATTACAGATTTTTTTTACAGTGTAGGTCAGTATGTGAAATGTAGATTGTAACATACATATATACAGAGGCAGCCTGAATCCTGTAGATCAGATAAGTTGTAACAGTTTCTTATGTAATCATCACTAGAGCTTCATTACATTTCCCTTCTGCACCCAGATGAGTTTTCTTTTAATGTGAACTGTTGAGAACCTCTACTAAAAACACTGGACTGATACAAAACATCAGACTGAGGAACTAAATCATTAAATACTAAATGGAAAAGATCATGCAAACATCACAAATGGCCTGCAGAAGTCTGACGGCTGACTACTGCTCAACCATAAATGTGTTTTGGCCAAATAACTATGTGCACGAGGACTGGTTCTGCAGCCTGAATGACGCTGAGAAATTTACATCTGATTGGCAGAGACGATGACTTTCAAGTGTCAGCAATTTGGTTCGACAAGCTGTTGCAGAAAACATGGAAGTAGAAGCAGAATACAGCTTGTATTTGGCTCAGTTATAGACTCTGATCAACACGAGACAAGCTGTAGCGTCACCATGGTTACGATACACAGTTACAGATCGGTGATGGATAAACACAACTTTGATGTTCGACACCACGTGTTGAGGCTGATTAGGGAGTCTGAGTAATAACAGCCTGCAATGGTAAGTCTATATATATCATGTGATTGGTAAGTCCACACTGTAAAAAAAAACCTGTAAAAAAAATAATATTCCAGCAGCAGGGGCGCCAAAAAAATACTGTAAAAAAAACGGAAAATAACCGTCTCATAAAAATACAGTAATTTTCCATAATTAAAATACAGTTTTTTGCCCTAACTTTACATGAGATTTTGCATATTTTTTTGACTTTATAATATTCAACAAAGAATATTTACATGTATTAAAACAGTCAAATTCCCTATAAATATATATATATATATATATATATATATATATATATATATAATTTTCAGTGAGACTCAGTTGTCCAATCCACTGATAAAAACTGTATTTGGACAGTTTATCAGTGCTTATACATGTTATACATTCACAAAAATACATTTATTCAACATTTTTGTTGTGAAACCTCCTGTAATTACACAAGATATTTGTCAATTAACAAACAAGTCTGGTTCAACTGACAGAACTAATACTTCTTTAATGGTTAATTGTCAGTAATTTTATCTGGTTTTATTTATTTATGTATTTACAGTATTAAACTTTAAACTAACAGTTTAATCTCATAAATAGAAAAGAAATATTTGTGAAATTATGATACATTTGCAAATGTATTTTAACTGTATTTTTCTGTGAAAGAAAAAAATTCTTTTGAAAAATGGAAATTTTATGGTTATTCACAGTTAGTTTTTTCGTGTTATTTTCCATTTGACATGTAAAATCACAGTCTGTTTTTGTCATTTCATTGATATTTAAAAATACAGGAGAAATCTGTAAAATAAACAGTGAAAATTCAGTTAACCCTCTGGTATCCCGTCCACCAAGGCCCTTACTAAGCACCAAGTGTGCCTTTTTGGCACACTTGTGGAATAATGTCAAAAAAATTTTCATACAGTTTGTTTTTAATTCTTTTACATTTTTTTTTCTATTTCATCAACTTGAGCCGTACATAAAAATACCAAATACTCAATAATTGTCACATTTTTAACCCTTTAAATGCCGTCTTTGTAATGGAAACAAACCATTTTTTTTTTGGATGCAAAACACAATTTTTTTTTTTTTTTTTTCCCAATATACTACATAAAAAGTGGATCACATATTATTAGATTTTTTCATCCTGGCATATGTCAGTGATTAACTCCAACATTGGTTAATTTACATTATTTTTTTTGGCGCTAGGTCAAATGTTCAAAAATACTAGCATCTGTCACCAAGTGTGCGTAAAATGCACACTTATAAATCCAACTATTAAATATTATATATTGATTTATTTTTCTGCTCTAATTAGATTTTATTTTTGTAAATCCAGGTCAGTCCTAATCATACAGATCAAATGCTAGAAATAGTGCATTTTATGCACACTTGGCAGACAGATGCTCGTCTGGTCATTTTCTTTTGTTTACAATGTGCACATTTGAGTTGGTGGACAGAATTTTAAAGATCATGCAAAAATGAACAACTTTTGAATTCTAACCTTATTTAAATTGTGAAAAATAATATGAAGTTTTCTAACACAAAGTGCAAAGTGTGCCTAAAAGGCACACCCGGATATCAGAGGGTTAAATTACAGATTTTTTTTACAGTGCATACATATCATTTGATTGGTAAGTCCATATGTAGCTCGTGCTCACAGGTGAAAACATCATGTTATAATGCAACGCAGCTGTGAAACAGAAATAAAGCATCCTCAGCAGATTCTGTCATTTGCATTCACTCATCTCTCTTTGTTGTATTGATGAAGTGCAGAGAAACCACTTCCATTACAGCTGTAATTAGACTGTGCAGGCTGTGTTCTTCATACGTGGACCCCTGTTAGTAAATGGCAGATAAGTGGTGCTTATGGGCACAGTGAGAGGCAGAACAATGGCCCACAGTCTGCCAGTACGCAGCCTCCCACAGCCACAGCATGACCAACCACACAGATCCACATCCCCTCATGTGATTCTGTGGTTTTAGTGGAAATGGGTCTGCATGTGATCACTTTTTAAATTGCAATTATCAAGTATGTAATATGCTCAGCAACATGTTAGGGATGATGTGATATGCTTTATTTTGAGCCTATAGTATTACAGAGGGTTTTCTACAGTTCAAATGCAGATTAGTGTGACAGGAAATGATGTAAACCTGTTGTGTACTGCAGTGTTTCCCAACCGTTTTGAGCCACGGCACATATTTTACATGAGAAAAAACACAAGGCACACCACCAAACAAAAATGTCCCAAAAAGTTTATTTCTTGAAATCTAATGCAAATCTAGTCTCAGTTTACTCAGTGTGAAACCTGGGCCTGTTTACTTGAACACAAAGCTGATATTCTTACAGGAACTGAAGAAAAACACACATGAATCTTCCTCAACAGCTCTGAGTCTCTCTTTTTTTGTTTTTACACTAGTCATGCTTAAAAAGCTCAACTCGCATAGATACTAGTGATGGGACTGTTGGCTCTTTGAAGGGAGTCGTTCAATCAGGAGTCGTTCACTGAAAAGAGTCGTTCAACAGACTGGCTCTATTATGTTTTGGCATTATTATGAAACACCAATGTTTTCATGACTAAATCGGCTACATGTGATGATTGACATTACATTTTAAAGCTGTTTAATTGGCGCAGCAGTAAATATTATCTTACTGTAAAAAAGAATGGTTAGTTCAAATGTGTGGGTTAAATCCATGACATGAGAGGTGACATTAGACAAATGATGGAACTGGAGCAAAAACATCCCAGTACATTATGTGGACTAGTCTGTAGAATAAAAATGAAGAAGAAAATAAAACATTTTCTTTTGAAAGAACATTTTATTCTCCTCAAAACAAGAACAATAAATGTGTGGAAACATACAGAAAAAAACTGCACAAAACACAACAGTGATGAATCAGTGCAGTTACTGAAATACCTGAACTGGGGTCACATTCTCCAGTGTCATGTCCATCTGTTCTCTCTGAAAGTGCATCTAAATCCTCCTCCTTTTTCTTTGGCTCATTACTCACAGGTGCTCACTCACTCACTCTCAAACTTTTCTCTGGTTTTGACCAGTCTTCCAGCTCCTCCTCCTCCAGTCTTCCAGCTCCTCCTCCTCCAGTCTTCCAGCTCCGCCTCCTCCAGTCTTCCAACTCCTCCTCCTCCAGTCTTCCAACTCCTCCTCCTCCAGTCTTCCAGCTCCTCCTCCTCCAGTCTTCCAGCTCCTCCTCCTCCAGTCTTCCAGCTCCGCCTCCTCCAGTCTTCCAACTCCTCCTCCTCCAGTCTTCCAGCTCCTCCTCCTCCAGTCTTCCAGCTCCTCCTCCTCCTTCAGTCTTCCAGCTCCACCTCCTCTAGTCTTCCAGCTCCTCCTCCTCCAGTCTTCCAGCTCCTCCTCCTCTAGTCTTCCAGCTCCACCTCCTCCAGTCTTCCAGCTCCTCCTCCTCCAGTCTTCCAGCTCCTCCTCCTCCAGTCTTCCAGCTCCTCCTCCTCCAGTCTTCCAGCTCCGCCTCCTCCAGTCCTTCAGCTCCTCCTCCTCCAGTCTTCCAGCTCCTCCTCCTCCAGTCTTCCAGCTCCACCTCCTCTAGTCTTCCAGCTCCTCCTCCTCCAGTCTTCCAGCTCCTCCTCCTCCAGTCTTCCAGCTCCGCCTCCTCCAGTCTTCCAGCTCCTCCTCCTCTAGTCTTCCAGCTCCGCCTCCTCCAGTCTTCCAGCTCCTCCTCCTCCAGTCTTCCAGCTCCGCCTCCTCCAGTCTTCCAGCTCCTCCTCCTCCAGTCTTCCAGCTCCACCTCCTCCAGTCTTCCAGCTCCTCCTCCTCCAGTCTTCCAGCTCCACCTCCTCCAGTCTTCCAGCTCCTCCTCCTCCAGTCTTCCAGCTCCTCCTCCTCCAGTCTTCCAGCTCCGCCTCCTCCAGTCTTCCAGCTCCTCCTCCTCTAGTCTTCCAGCTCCGCCTCCTCCAGTCTTCCAGCTCCTCCTCCTCCAGTATGCTCACCTCATGCTTCAAACTGTTGTCTTTTTGCGAACTTCTTGCCATCAGACATGCGCAGTGTGTGAACATTCTCCTCCTGCCCAGTCCCTCCCCAGTGACGCTAAACTGACAGGCAATTGGACACTCCCTCCTTAAAAAAAAAAAACAAAAAAAATGGACAACTCTTTACAAAGACGCAGTTCCCATCGTTCATTTCAAAGAGCCGTTCAAAAGATTCGATTCGTTCGTGAACATCACATCACTAATTGATACAGTAGGTTGTGGAGAAAGGGAACAGAACTGAAATAGCTTTGTTTTCTGAGGGGGGGGTTGAGGTCCATTCTATAAAAGTATGGGAGTTTGTAACGGGGTTCCTCAGAATGAAAGGGAAAATAATGGCGTAGTCGGAAAAAAAAATATTTTTAAGCGATTTATTGTGCTTGTCTTCCCAAAGTGCAAAAATTAGTGGTCAGTACAAAGTTAAAAAAAAACAAAAACAAACATTTACAATCATAGCGAAAAAAAAACTTCTTCAGTGCATCTAGCTCTCTGTTACCTTCAGTGTAACCAGCTCAGCATCCACTGACCCATGATGGAGACAGGCCCTCTTTTAAAACCCTGAGGCTCCTCCCCCCAGGTAATAAACCCCCCAAACTGGCCATATCTCCCACACCACTCAACATATCATATGAACATAATTACAATAAATTCTCTCAAAATATAACACATGTAATACCCTTAACAACGGGTTTCTAAAACAACCAGGAAAAATAATAAAATTATTCCAGTGCAAAACTGGCACTTTACGGTGACGTCACCAGCACGTCAGCGGACCGCGTCCCGCACATGACGCAACTTAACCCGGAAGTCAGAGGGGCGCTCGGTTTGACAGTTGGAACATGTGAATGTGGGATGCATGCTTAATGAAAAGTTTGGAGGCGGCAAACAATGAGAAGAACAATGGATTTACAGCAGTCAAGTGTGCACCCAAGACTACTGCCATGACGGTCTGACGGTAAAAAGGATGAAACGGAGCGAACGGACAGGAGATGAAGTAAATGGACAACCAGGTAAAGAGCGTGTGTATGTGTATGTGTGCGTGCTTTGGTTTACCGCAGGAGTTTTCCCGCGGTACCTGACGGGGCTCTTCCGTCACAGAGGTATATCCCCCCGCCCCAACCCATACCTGGGGTTCACAGGTAACCCACTAGTCCATGCATCACCAGTGAGGGGGGCTTTATTAACAGAACGCACCGCATCAGGGCCGGTTCACTTTCACTTTCATTTTGCAAAGGGAAACAGGAGACTGTTGTCGAGCGGATCACTGGTGCGTGCAGTTGCATGTATCTATAACCCGCTGCTGCTTATAGAACCAGTCAGGTGACAATGGATAATGTTCCACGGCACACTTATGGGCCACAGCACCCTGGATGGGAAACACTGGTGCACTGGACTGACATACTCCACCCACTCAAAGCTCACTGGAACCAGAAAATCCACTGTGTCTCCACTTCAGCTGGAGGTTCACAATATTAGAACTGACTGGTGCATGTAGTCAGCTGCTAAAACTTGTTTAGGTTGAAGTGCTAAAATGACTTGTTTTTACATCATTAGCTTTAGGCGCCTAAACTCTGGGTCAGTTCTGGGTTGAAGGTAAAGGCTAAAAGATCAGGTTTAGAAATAATCCAGTACATATTCATGTTGGATACGGACACAGGATGGTTTCTGAACTACAGCTGGTCGGAGGAAAGAGTCGGGTTTAGACCAACTCTGAATGTAAAGAGGCATGGGATAGCTTTTGTTATGATGTGCCGCTAAATAAATAAAAATTGATTGATTGATTGATTGATTGATTGATTGGTTTGTTGGTTGGCTTTAATCAACTCTTGTGTACATAATTTCCTCCCCTCTTATGTGGGTGAGTTACAACCTGTCTGATTTCCTCTACTTTTACCAGGTGTCTGGCGTTTCAGCCTGTATTTGATGGTTTTTTTGTTTTTGTATCTGACTAGAAACTGAATTTTATCATCCTTGCACTGTAAAAAAAAAAAAAAAAAAAAAAAAAAAAAAACTGGAAAAAACAGTATTATTCTGGCAGCAGGGGTGCCGAAAAAATACTGTAAAATAACAGAAAATAACCATCTCATAAAAATACGGTAATTTTCCATAATTTAAATACAGTTTGTTGCCCTAACTTTATATGAGATTTTGCTTTTTTTATTTTTATTTTTTACTTTTTAATGTTTAATGAAGAATATTTACTGTACATGTATTAAAACAATCCAATTCCCTATAAATATATAAATAATTTCTAGTGAGACTCAGTTGTCCAATCCACTGATAAAAACTGTATTTGGACAGTTTATCAGTGCTTATACATGTTATACATTCACAAAATACATTTATTCAACATTTTTGTTGTGAAACCTCCTGTAATTACACAAGATATTTGTCAATTAGCAAACAAGTCTGGTTCAACTGACAGAACAAACACTTCTTTTACAGTTAATTGTCAGTAATTTTATCTCGTTTTATAATTTTTTTTTTACAATATTAAACTTTAAATTAACAGTTTAATCTCATAAATAGAAAAGAAATATTTGTGGAATTATGATACATTTGCAAATGTGTTTTAACTGTATTTTTCTGTGAAAAAAAGAAAAAAATTGTTTTAAAAAATTAAAATTTTATGGTTATTCACAGTTACAGTTTTTTCATTTGACATGTAAAATCACAGCCTATTTTTGTCATTTCATCGATATTTTCCAGTATCTTAAAAATACAGGAAAAATCTGTCAAATAAACGGGGAAAATTCTGTTAAATTACAGATTTTGTTTTTTTTACAGTGCACACTGAGCGTGTGTGTGGTATATTCTGACGATTTTATAATATCTAGTGTAATGACAAGCTCTGAGTTTAGATGTGTGGTCTGTTTTTTGTCTGTTTTTTTTTTTTTTTTTTTTGTGCCTTAATCATAAATCTCCACTGAATGTGACCGTCTGAGCTCCACTAACCTTATCTACTGTGTTATATGTCATTTTCCTCATAGCATAATTAGATTAGAAATTGTTATCTTTGTTTCCAAAATGCTTCAGAGATGGGTTTCACTTAATTTCTCTCAACACTGATTTTGTTTATGTTTTTATCCATGACTATGATTTTAAATGCTGTTTTTTTACGTGTTTTTTTTTTTTTTTTTTTTTTTTTTTTTTACAGTGTGTGCTTTGGTTGCACCAGTTTTCCTGCTGATTGATGACGCCGTCAGTGTCAGCGTCTAAAAACATTCAGACACCAGGGGATGGGAGGGAAAGCCTGCCATACTGACACACTCACACACACACACACACACACACAAGTGCACACCCTCACACACACACACACACACACACACACGCACAAACGCACACACCCTCACACACACACACACACACACACACACACACACACACACCCTCACACACACACACACACACACACACACACACACACACACACACACACACACACACCCTCACACACACACACAGGCACACACACACACTCACACACACACACACGCACACACACACACTCACACACACACACACACACACCTACACACACACACACACACACACATTCATGAGTGACAACTTGGCATCAATATGCTGCGTCATACTGAGTGCGTTCCTCTGTGTGTCGGCCTCAGTCTGCTAAGCCTCTACGTCAATGTGTGAAGTTTCCTGGCAAAGAGAATGTGGTTGGCATCACAGAGCCTCATCACGCCTCTACGTACAGTACACGCACACGAAAATAAATAAATTAAAAAAAAAACACATGAAATAATAACAGAGACACGTAAAAGGCGTAGGTTGAAATGCAATGAGTGAGCTGTGAGAGGAATTATAGATAGAGTGAAACTTCACCTCCAGATCTGAGTCCACCCACTGCATCAGTCTGAGAAATGATGAACAGTGGATGGGGGGGGGGGGTCAGGGATGAGTGAGGTAGAAGTGAAAGCTGCAGGAGATCAAGGGGAAAATATAGAAATAGCAGTGGAGGCTGGTGGGTTTAAGAATAGGGGAAGCAGAAGTAACAGTGTTCCAAATCACAAACATATGATCTGTATGTGAATTCCACCCTCTGTTCCTTCTCTAAGAAATGATTAATTACTCTATCATACGCTGTAAAAAAAAAAAAAAAAAAAAAAAAATAATTGTAATTTAACAGAATTTTCACTGTTTATTTTACAGATTTTTCCTGTATTTTTCAGATACAGGAAAATATCAATGAAATGACAAAAACAGACTGTGATTTTACATGTCCAATGGAAAATAACATGAAAAAACTGTAACTGTGAATAACCAGAAAATTTGAATTTTTTAAAACAATTTTTTTTTTTCACAGAAAAATACAGTTAAAATACATTAGCAAATGCATCATAATTTGACAAATATTTCTTTTCTATTTATGAGATTAAACTGTTAATTTAAAGTTTAATACTGTAAAAATAATAATAAAACAAGATAAAATTACTGACAATTAACCGTAACAGAAGTATTTGTTCTGTCAGTTGAACCAGACTTGTTTGTTAATTGACAAATGTCTTGTGTAATTACAGGAGGTTTCACAACAAAAATGTTGAATAAATGTATTTTTGTGAATGTAGAACATGTATAAGCACTGATAAACTGTCCAAATACAGTTTTTATCAGTGGATTGGACAACTGAGTCTGATGATGTCACAGTAACACTGAACATGTGTTTTGCAGCATGCTCCTGAAAAATACATTTGTTTGGTTTCTGGGTTGCAAATTGATGGAAACTGGTCCGAGGAAATAGTCTAAATTGTGCCTATTTTGGACAATGATCATGGTTTTCGACTCAGTCCCTTCAAACTATTTCCCTATGCCCCCCTTAGAGCAGGGCTGTCAAACTCATTTTCTTCCGAGGGCCACATTCAACCCAATTTAATCTGCAGTGGGCCAGACCAGTAAAATAACAGCATGATAGCCAATAAATACTAATGACAACTCCAGAATTATTTTAGTAAAAAAAATAGCATTCAGTTATGCCAATATTTACATTTACAAATTATCCAAACAAAAAGGGTGTGAATAACCTGAAAAAAATGAAATTTGTTAAGAAATATAAGTACAATTTTGTCAATATTCTGCCTCGACTCATCATTTATTCATGTGCATTTCAGATCAGATCTACAAAGACACAAAACTTTTAGTAACAGCCAGAATATTGTTAAAATTGTGCTTTTTTTTCTTTAGATATTTCAGGTTGTTCATATTTGTTCAGGATATTCACATTTTATTGTTAAAGGATAGTTTGTTAATGTAAACATTTTCTTAATTTAATGTTTTTTGCACTAAATCAAAGAGAAAAAAAATCAGTGTTGTCATTATTTATAGGTTATTATAACATTATTTTTGAGTTCGATGCCCTAACTTGCATTGTGCAAATTCATCCTGCGGGCCGGATTGGAAACATTGGCGGGCCGGTTTAGGCCCCTGGGCCGTATGTTTGACACCTGTGTCTTAGGATATTGTTATGTTATGATGATGTCACAGTAACATTGAACATGTGTTTAGCAGCATGCTCCTGAAAAATACATGTGTTTGGTTTCTGGGTTGCAGATTGATGGAAACTGGTCAAAGGAAATCGTCTAAATTCTGCATATTTTTGCCAATGATCATGGTTTTCCACTCAGTTCCTCCATCCTATTTCCCTGTGCCTTAGAGGGTGTTAATATAAGTAGGATATAAATGCCGCCGAAGTGGTTGACTATGTATCATGTTGTCCTGTGGAGAATCAATGTGAATAGCTCATCTGAATGTCTTTAATATAAAACCGGAAATTGTGCATTTAGTCATTTTTAACCCATGAAATTCTGGCTGTTGTGAATTTCTTAACAGTATGTCAAGATTAATTCCAACTGATGTGTTTCATCTCAGTCAAAAAGAGGATAAACTGAGGACAAACTGCTATTGTTGTCAGCAGCAGATGTCCTGAGGTCTAACATTCACAGAAGATCCCTGTGAAATCCCAACCCCCTGCCTCCGGCTTAGACATGATGCTCTAATGCGGAAGTGATTCATCTTCCTGGAAGGTAAATAGAGGGAGACCATTTTTGTCATCCAAGGTGGTTTTTCTTTTCATTCATATTTTTTTCTTTCTATTTTTAGAAGTTTTCTCTCACTGGAGAGTTGGTTGCGTCAGAATCTAAAATGGCAGCACGTCCTCCTGTCCAAAAACACACTAATGATAAAACAGGAAAAACTGGTACAAAAGGAACAGGGAGGTTTGTGTTGGGTCTGATATTCCACAATCAAATAGTTCCATGGTGTTTCCACAAACATATACATAAACTAACCTTAATGTCAGCCTGGTTACTAACCCACCTGTTTTGGTCTGTCTGCTTTTTGTCTTCCTGTGCTGCATGCAAAGCTGCTGAATACCTGAATTTCCCTCAGGATTAATAAACTATCTATCTGTCTGTCTGTCTGTCTGTCTGTCTGTCTGTCTGTCTGTCTGTCTGTCTATCTATCTAAACCTGGGGTGTCAAACTCATTTTAGTTCAGTTCCACATTCAGCAGAATTTGCTCTGTAGTGGGCTGAACCAGTCAAATAATAACATAATAAATAAAAATACGACCAATGGTCCTGTATCTTAGCGGCCAAATTCAAAGCTTTGGGAAATGTATCCAGATCCATTTATTCTCGCCCAGTTCTGTGTATTTATTCTATTACAGAAATAGTCCATGTTTTGCTCATATTCAATCAGATCTGTAAAAAATCCAAATTTCAACTTGATATCATTTAGATTTACTGATTTATTGGATCAATCCACTTCCTATCTGTTATAATGGGAACATTTTTCAAAGTCACACCAAATCCAGAATCAGATCCAGATCCAAATAATTTCAGTCCCTTGTGTTGACATCATCATACAGAAGCTGTATACCAAGTCTGAAGTCAATCAGAACTGGAGTTTGGGAGAAAAAGACGATTGAAATGTTTTCCCCAAAAGAGCCCATGTTAAATTTTGCGTCAGTTCCAGATCCAGAAGAAGATCCTGATCAGCATGTGGACATTATGTTTGGGTCATCTCCCCATCAGGGCTGGACTGGAGACATTTACACTGGAGATCATTTAGATTTACTGAGTTACTGCATCCATCCACTTCCTATCTCTGATAATGGGGACATTTTTCAAAGTGGCACCAAATCCAGAATCAGATCTGGATCCAAATAATTTCACTAACTTTTGTTGACATCATCATAAAGAAGCTGTATACCAAGTCTGAAGTCAATCGGAATTGTAGTTTCAGAGAAGAAGACGATTGAAATTTTTGTAACGGACGACAGACGACGACAGACGACAATAGCTAACAGCCTGTCGGCCGGTAAACTAACTAGAAAAGCACTCAGAGAACGCAGACCTCTACCAAGGCAGATCAGTGCCCCCCCCCCCCCCCCACCCCTGATCACCACCAAAATTTAATCATTTGTTCCTTGTGCCATTATCAACATTTCCTGAAATTTTCATCCAAATCGGTCCATAACTTTTTTGAGTTATCTTGCACACAGACAGACTAACAGACAAACCACTGCCGACAAAAACAGAACCTCCTTGGCGGAGGTAATAAAAATAATGTCAACTCCAAACGTTTCTCTGTTTTAGAGTGAAAAAAGTAAATTTATATTATGAACAGGTTTCCATCTACAAACTATCCTTTCAAAAGATGTGAATGACATGAACAAACTGAAAAAATCAGTGTAATTTTAACAATATTCTGCCTCAGTTTATCATTTCCACATGTACTTTAGAACTTATAGATCACAGTGGATCTACAAACACACAAAACATTTAATAACAGACAGAAAATTGTTAAAATTGTACTTACTTCTTTTAAGACATTTCAGGTTGTTCATATTTGTTCAGGTTATTCACAATTTTTGCTAAATTATACTTTGTTTTGGTGTAAATACAAGAAAATATTTACATTTTACAATGAGAAAAATTTGCAGTTTGTCATTACTTCTCTGTTATTCTGATAGTATTTGACTGGTCCTGCCCACTGGAGACTGAATTGGTCTGAATGTGGAACATGAACTAAAAGGACTGAAATATCTTCAGTGTAATTTTTGCTTTTCACAAATTCATCCCAAGGGCCAGACTGGACCCTTTGGTGGGCTGGATTTTGGCCCCCAGGACACATGTTTGACACCTGTGACCTAAAAAATGTCCACATAGAATTAAATGTGTGTACATAAGGGATGGAAAGATTCACTGATTAATACTGATGCATTTGCAGAAAAGTTCAGAAAAAAAGTTCCCAGACTGAGTAAAAAGTTGACTGGACACAGGTTGGGATTGAAATGGAAATGCATCATGTCTAACATCCACCATTATGTCCCTCAGACAGAATCTTCACAGATCTGCAGCGATGGACGGGGCTGCAGACGGCAGGCGTTGGATCTGTCTTCAACATTTCATCTCTGGAGCTGAAGGGCTGTTCTTCCTGCACAAACATCCATCACACCTTCACTGGCAGCAGTCACCCAGCTTCAGTCCACTGAAACAGTACAGGAACATAACAGCAGAAAAGTGGATGACAACTCACCACAGCAAAACTCCCCCATATGAGTCATGAGGGCGCAGGAGAATATAACAAATAAAAAAGACATTATTAAACGTCCAACGTCTAAGATTCATGGGGTTTTAGGAGAATCTAAGAATCAAAATGGAATGGTGTTTGATAGTTGGGCTGCAACTAACGATAGTTTTTATAATAATGGATTAATCTGTGGATTATTTTATAACTAATCGATTCACAGTGTTGGGAATAACGGCGTTAAAAATAGCAGCGTTACTAATGTCGTTATTGTTTTCCAGCAACAGGTAAGTTAATGAATTACTATTTGAAATGTTACAATGCCATTACTGTTACCGGCAGTGAAATGTGGTGCGTTATTGTGCACTAATATCTAACAGCTGTTTTCTGTCCTGGCTCGCTCAGCCAGGCACGAGAGGTGTGACGTTCGCAGACGAGTCGAGTCATTTGAACGGGTCATTTCAGCGAACGATAAGAACCGATTCATTGTGAGCTGTTCGTTTACGAGTCGTTCTTCTATTCAAATTACCCACAATGCCTTCATGCTTCATCTGTGTGTCCACGAGTCTGAGTTGTCCATGCTGCCTTCACCTGAACGACTAATGACATCTGCGAGTTTGAGTTGTCCCAGCACAACACAGGCACCTGAACGCAGCTATGTGTGCAGTTATTTAGGGGAGGAGTTATCAGCGACAGTCTAACTGACTGGACTGAAGACATTTACCGTTGTATCCAGGAGGAGCGACTGGTGGACCTCAGCCTGGCCCTGGTGGACCTCAGCCTGGCCCTGGTGGACCTCAGCCTGGCCCTGGTGGACCTCAGCCTGGCCCTGGTGGACCCCAGCCTGGCCCTGGTGGACCTCAGCCTGGCCCTGGTGGACCTCAGCCTGGCCCTGGTGGACCCCAGCCTGGCCCTGGTGGACCTCAGCCTGGCCCTGGTGGACCTCAGCCTGGCCCTGGTGGACCCCAGCCTGGCCCTGGTGGACCCCAGCCTGGCCCTGGTGGACCCCAGCCTGGCCCTGGTGGACCCCAGCCTGGCCCTGGTGGACCTCAGCCTGGCCCCGGTGGACCCCAGCCTGGCCCCGGTGGACCCCAGCCTCACCACAGTCCTGGTCTTCAGTACCTGTCTGCTGTTCTACTCTGTAAAACTGGCCTGTGAAACACGTTTAAAAATCAGTTTACTTTTACATATTTGAAGGTTTCTCCAAAAAAAATAACGCAATAACTATTTTCCCTGGTAACTAATTACATTTATGAAGGAGTAATTCCATTACTAATTCAGTTACTTTTTTGGGAAAGTAATTAGTAACTATAACAAATTATTTTTTAAAAGTAATTTGCCCAACACTGTCAATTCATTGGATATACACAAAAGACTTGATTCTCAAAGATCGCTTTGTAACCCAAAGCAATATAGGCTACAGACCAGTCACTAAAGATTAACTCCCCGCAGTGGCTTTGGGTATAGTTAGCAAGTACTAGCCCACTACCTAGACTTGTTATGGCTAGGGACTAGCACACTATAATCTTCAACCAGCTCCGGTTACAGGCTATCAAACTAGCGTTGTATGTAATCGGAGAAATGTTCGCGGAAGTCTTGACCTTATATGTGCTAATGTCCCGATGTAACTAGTAATAGATGCAACAAATTAAACAGGAATTAAAATGGGTTGTAGAAATACACTTGATTTTTGCCAAAATTAATAAAAAAAAAAGACAGCTTTGCAGCACTTGGAGAGTTCAAATTCAAACTTTATGAACTATTCGGGTCCACATACACAGATAAATGCACCAAAGACTAATAAAAGTGGGTTTAGCAAAATATGACCCCTTTAAGCTAATGTTTACATTATGTTCCTGGTGGCCACAGCAGCCCCATTTGCCTGAAATGTAGTGCGCTGTGGGATTTTGGCCATTTTTTCCCTCATATTCAAGTTTTGTTCCATAAACGGCGTGCTACATTTCGGGCAGACAGGGCTGCTGTGGCCACTGGGAACATAATGGAAACCTAGCTTTAAAAATCTGCCCCCCCACCTCAAGCCTCAGCCATGCTGCTCTGTGTTTTCCACTGTTACACTACACAGCATGCGGTAGGGATGGAAAGCGATAAGAATTTAACGATTCCGATTCCATTATCAATTTTGCTTTTCAATCCGATTCCTTATTGATTCTCATTGGGTGAGGGAATAAAAGAGTACAAATGGGTGTGTTTGCATTACCTGTCTGTTATATTTCCATCTGCACAGAAAATATACCAAATACAGTATGTACAAATAAGAAGAACAGATGATGCCGGTCCTGGTTTATAAGGGGGGGGGGTACAGTGAAAATCAAACTCCAGACTCTTTACTAATTCCTCTCATGCTGCATTTCTACTACGCAGAACCAGTTCAACTCTGCACGTCTCCCATTGTTGTGCGCCTAATTTCCTTTCCCCTACCATTGGAAACTTGTATTTGAGGGGGTACAATGTTTGTTGCCCGCACCGGAACCAGAACTGGGCCCAGATGACGGCCTGGTGTTCACTCTGCCGCTAAGCACCACTAAGTAACGAATCAAATACGTGACATTCCTGTAAATGAATCACATGCTGTGGACAAATGTTTGAACATATTGGAGGGATTCCACCCTTTAGAAGAAATGGAAGCTTTCCAAGTGGACCTGGTGTGGTCTGTTTGGACCTGGTGTGGTCTGTTTAGACCTGGTGTGGTCTGTTTGGACCTGGTGTGGTCTGTCTGGACCTGGTGTGGTCTGTTTGGACCTGGTGTGGTCTGTTTGGACCTGGTGTGGTCTGTTTAGACCTGGTGTGGTCTGTCTGGACCTGGTGTGGTCTGTCTGGACCTGGTGTGGTCTGTTTGGACCTGGTGTGGTCTGTTTGGACCTGGTGTGGTCTGTTTGGACCTGATGTGGTCTGTTTGGACCTGATGTGGTCTGTTTAGACCTGGTGTGGTCTGTCTGGACCTGGTGTGGTCTGTCTGGACCTGGTGTGGTCTGTTTGGACCTGGTGTGGTCTGTTTAGACCTGGTGTGGTCTGTCTGGACCTGGTGTGGTCTGTTTGGACCTGGTGTGGTCTGTTTGGACCTGGTGTGGTCTGTTTAGACCTGATGTGGTCTGTTTAGACCTGGTGTGGTCTGTCTGGACCTGGTGTGGTCTGTCTGGACCTGGTGTGGTCTGTTTGGACCTGGTGTGGTCTGTCTGGACCTGGTGTGGTCTGTCTGGACCTGGTGTGGTCTGTCTGGACCTGGTGTGGTCTGTTTGGACCGTTTCTGCCTCAACACCATGTTGGCTTCGTTCTGACCAAAACAATGCAGCGTACGTGTGACATCATCGCGCATGTGCAATGAGGTGGAATCGATAAGAAGAATCGTTAAGCAGGCAGGCAAACGATTCCAAGGAATCGAGCTACTGGGATCCAATTCTCAAAAAGAACCGGTTCTTGATTCCCATCCCTAGCATGCGGGCACGCCTCAATACTAATGTACTGAAGACCCAACAAATCGACTGCCGAATTCCTTGCCAATTCTTTTAAGAATCCATTTGGATCGATTTGATCAATTTAAATCTGTTGTTGCAGCACAATTTGATACTCAGAGTCACCAGACCCATGTGGCCTATTTCTGATGTCTGTGGATTTACTTTGACTTCTATGTGGTGTCAGAAACATGTCAAGCACAAACACTGTAACCCAAAAAGATCCTGTGCCACTTTAGTGCCAGTACCCAGATGAATTGTTCTCTGTATTTAACTTTTATGGAGTGATTTATCATCATTTATTGTAATTTTATCCTCTGTATTTTGCGGGGGATTTTTTTTCATTGAAAATTAGGTATGTTCCTATATTTAATTCACTGATCATGTAGATGAAGGTTGAAGGTTATTATATAAAGAAACAGAGAAAACTGAAGAAAAAGTGTCTCTTATTTCTGTCAAATCTCTCATTAACTGAACATAAACCCAGTGTGTCCATCCACTGTCACTGATCCAACTCCATGGGTTTTACTGGTGAATCAATATTGTAGAAGATGGTGTTTCCACGGAAACTACGGAGCCTCTGGACGTCCAAATGGGTCATATCTGATGACCATGAAAAGATGAAGAACTGTATTTTACCTGAATTATTTCTCCATATTGATAGATTTAATGGTTCAGAAATTATTAAACATTTTAAGTCAGTAGCTGGTTTGGGCTGTTTGGGTCTTTATGGGCTAAACTGAAGTGTTCCATTGGTCCTGGTTCAACCCTCCTGTACATTCATCACATACGGGACTGGACTGAGTCTGTGCAGACAACGAGCAGAAAACCCTCCTTGTCCATCATTACTCACACACATGCATCTGATGATGCATGTGCCTGCGTTGTTGCTTTATTCCTTCTGTGCTGATGTCTTCACAGCGTTCATTGCCTCAGAGTTTGCTGAATTATTTATCTCCTAATATTCTTTGAGAAACTTTAAACTATCAGTTAAAAAATGTCTTGTTTCCCTTGCAAGACATGCTGGCTGTACAAAGTATAGCATTAAGCTGTTTTCAGATGTGCACTACTGTATGTAACATATGATCATTACCTCCACCAAGGAGGATTTCATTTAAAGAGAGGGAAGTGTGTAAGATGATTTTTGTTTTGTTAATTTTATTTGTGGAATTTAACTGGGTCTATATGATTTCTGTTATTGGGACTATTTTAATGGATAGGCGGAGGAATACAGGGTTGTTAGGACTGGTAGTACGAGGACTGAACCCAAATGCAAGACCCACAGACAAAAATACAATATAACTGTGTTTATTAAACACAGTCAGAAAATACAGTTCACACAAAAAGGTAATGGATGAGTCTTCAGTGAAACTGCCTTGTGGATTCGTCACAGAGTCCGAACGGGAAGGCCCACGGCCCGGGTCGGGAGCACACAAGGGAAACCCGACAAGGGGAAGACAAAGGAGAGTCAGGAGACAGACCAGGTCATGCATGGAGAGGCAAGCAGACAGGCAACAGGACATTGGGAAAAGGCAAACTCACGTACCGTTAATCCAGGCAAAAAGGTCGAACACAGGAATGGTCACTGAGGCAGAAGCACAGACAGGGGACAGGCAAAAACTCTGGCGTCGAGGAAACAATCCGGGTCAAAAACAGACAGGCAGGCAGACAAACAGGATCCGAGGAAACGCTGGTAGGTAGACACACTAGGCGAACACGAACTGGCAACGAACATACAGAAACACAGGGCTTATATACACAAGAGGGAGGGAAGACAATGAGACACAGGTGGAACAAATCAGGGCGGGGACAGGTAATCAGCACAGGTGGAACAATCAGGGAAGGGACGCAAAGACACCAGACATGACACAAGAGGAGAACTTAACAAAATAAAACAGGAAATGACAGACAAGACAGACAAAACAGGCAGAAGTCCGGGGACTGATATGACAGGGGTAGAGAAAAAAAAGTGAGGGGTTCGGTTCAAGTGGAGTGAGAGCGGGGGACCACTAATAAAGTTTCTTTGTGTGGAGTTATGCCCTCTCTGCGTCTTGCTTTTTCATCCACGACCTCCTAAATTTTGGGTAACACCTAAACTTCCAAGTGTTACACTGTGTTTTTGTCGACGTTGGTTTGTCTGTCTGTCTGTCTGTGTGCAAAATAACTCAAAAAGTTATGGACGGATTTGGATGAAAATTTCAGGAAATGTTGATACTGGCACAAGGAACAAATGATTAAATTTTGGTGGTGATCGGATTTGTGTGTGTGTGTGTGTGGGGGGGGGCGGGGGGCACCGATCTGCCTTGGCGGAGGTCTGCGCTCTGTGAGTGCTTTTCTAGAAAGGACAGCACAGACCTCCGCCAAGGCAGATCAGTGGCCCCCCCACCCCACCCCCACACCTGATCACCACCAAAATTTAATCATTTGTTCCTTGTGCCAGTATCAACATTTCCTGAAATTTTCATCCAAACCCGGGGCACTGATCTGCCTTGGCAGAGGTCTGCGCTCTCTGAGTGCTTCTAGTTTACTTCTGTGAAGTTTGTGTTGGAGTCTGTTGTGCTCCAAACCAGCCAACTCCATTTCCATTGGCTAACAGTCCTGCACCTGTCTAACTGGGTTTCCATTACCCTCAGAAATGTGTAAAATGTAAGTTGCGCAAATAAAACTGGTAATGGAAAGACAGAAATGTCACCAAAACTGTCAAAGATCACAAAAAAGTTTTTACGCTCTCATGAGGTGGTTTTGGAGACATTTCGATATAGAAGTTAGTGCAGAAGTGTAATGGAAACACATTTTGTCTGTGCATGGTGGTTTTGCTCAGGCCAAACATCTCACCTATGACCCTGTCCTCAGAACAGGTGGTTTAGTTTGTACAGGGCAATGATTATGTTTTAACTGTAAATTGATTGTGTTTTAATTATAATTGAGTGTTTTTAACCTGTCCCTTTTCCATTTTTGTAAAGCACTGTGAATTGCCCTGTGTATGAATACAAATAAATCTGCCTTGCCTTGCCAATAGCCACTTGCTTTAGTGGAGGAACTGCTTCCTGAGGGCATGACAAGTCTAGTGACACCAGGGTTCAGTAACATCACAGTTCATTAAACGTTGCCTGGGTCATTGGGAAATTCTGGATCCACAACTCGGGGAATTCCTGATGTACAATTCTCTCCCAGAAATCCATTCTGCATGGCACAATAAGTAATAATAATATAAGAAGAAACAAGGACTTTGTCTTGTGACAACTATATGTTCCTTTTATCTTTTGTTTGAGCCGGTGAACCCACACTACAGCCAACACCATGGAGGTTTGGCATCAAACTCAGTGTCTCCATTATCTTTAAAGGAGCGTCTTGCAAGAACTATACAGTATTTTACAAGAATTACGACATGTCACGACGCAGGACTTTACTAGAATCACACATCAGAAGCCAAATACTCTTCAATGGAAACACCTACAAGTCGAAATTGTACAAATATCACTTTTATTTTGCGGAAAACTGTAATGGACACCCAGCTACTGATGCCAGTGTAAGACTCCTGTGGGTTTTGTTATTTCAGCAGTTTTAAACGTGTATTTACAGCCATTCATTCATTCATTCATTCATTTATTCATTATCTGAACCCACTTTATCCTCACTAGGGTCAGGGGTCGCTTGGAGCCTATCCCAGCTACTTACGAGCAAAGGCGGGGTACACCCTGGACATTTCGCCAGTTCATCGGAGGGCTGAACATACTGTGTAATATTTATGTAATGCATTTTGGTAGGTCACATATGTAGACTTTATAATGATCAAATCTACTGAATCCCAGACTACAGTGCACATAAAGACATAAAAACATGAACATCGCTGGTATACACTGGACTGCAACAGTGAAGCCAATTAATGATTCATGTAGCAGTAGCGATATTTATATAAACTGGGTTAAATTAAAGGTTAAAGGGACAATGTGGACCCCACTGTGACATGCATAAAGAAGGCAACTTGGGATGACAACTTTGCAATGAAAGCTTGAGCATGAGTTTGACTAGGTTTAGCTCTATATAAACATAGCTGTTGCATTAGTTGATGTGTTGTTTAATGGGTTCCTACAGGACGTTCCTTTAATGTTAAAGTCTCAGACAGAACTGCAAACAAACATATCGTTATATCAAATATTATAACAAACATATCTTGGTGTCTTGGTTGATGACTCCCTCACTTTCAGGCCCCACATTGAAAACCTGCTAAAGAAGTTAAAGCTTAAACTGGGCTTTTACTTTCCAAATAAGTTGTGTTTTTCTTTCGATGTAAAAAAGCGCCTGGTGACTGCCACTTCTTTATCAGTGTTAGATTATGCAGATGTACTTTATAGGAACGCATCGTCCAAGTATCTTCAAATGATTGACACTGTCTATCATGCTTCTCTGAGGTTTATTACTACTTCTAAAGCCAGGACACATCATTGTCAGTTGTATTCCAGAGTGGGCTGGCCTGTCCTGTCCACTAGGAGGCTGGGACACTGGGACACCTTCATTTACAAGGCCATAGTTGGGCTTCTGCCTCCTACAGCTGTAGCTTAAGAACAAGAAGAAGTGTTGATTCTTATTGTCTGCGATCGAATGAGCATTTGTTCCTCTTTGTGCCATTGGCCCGTACAGAGCTGGGAAAAGGGCATTTGTCTACTCTGCCCCGTCCACATGGAATACGCTGCTAAAAGACTGGAAACTGTCTGAACTGATCTCCCTGAATGCTTTTAAATCCAAACTCAAAGTGCTGGAGAAGAACTCAATGGCTTGCACGTGTTTTTTCACAGGTTGACTTGTCCTGTAAATTATTGTTTGTTGTAACTGTATGAGGTAACTGTATGTTGGAACTAGGTCTGTAACGGTACACAAAATTTTCAGTTCAGTACGTTTCCGGTTTTCAAAGCCACGGTTCGGTTTTTTTCAGTTTGGTACAGGAAGAAAGAAAACCCCTCAAAATGTCTATTAATGCATTTATGATTTTTTTTTTACATTTTTGCCTCAATTTTTGGAGACGATAGAGTATAGAAAAACAGTAATAATATAATTCTGCTGCTACAAATCAAATAGAAAATAAAATAAATTATTCATATTACTAAATGTATTTTAAACATTAGTTTTGCACTTTTCCCTGAAAGGCAGTTTTGACCAAACAAGAAAAATCTAATCCCAGTTCTGTCAGTTCACATTCTGCAGAAAAATAACAAAAAAAATTCCACATGAAGTGCAACATTAACAAGAGGGTAAACTGGTATTCTGTTGAAACAAACTGAAGAGAAACACTGACAACAAAAAATGAACCAAATTATTTATTTTAGGACAGAGAACAAACTGTTTAGGACACTGTGTGTATTTGTGTGTGTCTGCACGGGGGATTTTTTATTTTTTTTTGTCGGAGCCGGGGGGTAGGGGGGGGTGTGCAGTTATATACCTGGGGGTGTGGTCCATAACTAACGTAACAAATGCTGTCATGAAACGAAAGTGGAACTTTACATACTTTCAACGTTCTATTTATTCGTCTATTATACAGCGTGTGTGACAGACACACAGACAGACAGACAGACACACAGACAGACACACAGACAGACAGACAGACACACAGACACACAGACAGACAGAGCTAGTGTCAGTGTTTTAGAACTACCGTAGTTCCTCGGGGCCAAACAATGTCCGTCTTATTAATGTCTCTTTCCTGGTTGTTGTCTTTCACCTGAACCTGAACTGGTCCAAACTGGACTGGACTGATGGTGGAGGGTCTGCAGTCTGTTCCTTCCAGGTTCACATCATATTTGTTGTTTTTTTTAACCTTATATCAGCTGCTGTTTCATATTTCGGGTCAATGTGTGCGTCCTTCCATATGTCCGTGTGAAACTTGCGCAGATTTAAAGTTCCGCATCAAGCGACGTCTTTCGTTCCGTTTTCTTTTTCTCATCATATTGTGCCGTTTCGTTACAGCTGTGGACTGAAACGAACAGGTGTGTACCCAAACGGTTCGGTTCGTACGTGTACCGTTACAGGCCTAGTTGGAACTATGTGTTGTGTTTCATGCTGTCTCTTGGCCAGGACTCCCTTGGAAAAGAGGTTCTTAATCTCAATGGCATCTTTTTCCTGGTTAAATAAAGGTTAAATTAAATAAATAAATAAATAAATAAATAAAAAGTTATGTTTTTTCATTTCTCATCATTATGATCTCACTCTGACTCTTAGATATTGGATCTTGTATGTGTCCAAAAACATAGAATTTTAATTTTAAAGAACAAAAATAATACTTAGGATTCCTCTTAAATAAACTATATTGTTTCTTGAGTTTTATGGTAAAGCAAAATCCCCAGAGTAAAAGTGCCACTACAATAAATAATACTCCTACTGCAGTTATTAATGACTGAAAAACTGGTAGAAATCATTCAGCTGAGTTTTTTCTTTCTTTCTTCTCATCATTCACAAAATAATGGTTAAAAAAAAACGTGAATACATCTATTAATTTACTTAAGCAACATGATAGTTCTCATCATGCAGTGTTTTTCAACCTTGGGTTGGGACCCCACATGGAGTCGCCTGGAATTCAAATGGGGTCACCTGAAATTTCTAGTAATTGATAAAAAAAAATTATTAAAAAGAAACTTATTAATAAAAAATAGATGCTGCATCTCTTTCATAATTCATAGTTTGATTTACTGTTTTTTTTCAGTATTAATTGTCAGCCTTGTAAATCACAGCTGGACTGACTGTACATATCCTGACCAAGGAAAATCAAATTCTCCCTTTGTGCAGTAATCTACACCTGGATTTACTGCCTCTGTCCACAATAATATACATTACATAGCCTAAATGTCATCTAAAATTAACATTTATTTGCAACATAGCACGTCAAACTATTACATGATCAAAAACAAATTAGCCTAATTTTAGCAACAAAAAAAAAGTCTCTGTTTTGAATGTCTGGGGCCGCCAGAAATTTGTGAAGTTAAAAGGTTAAAATGGGGTCAACGAGCCAAAAAACGGTTGGAACCACTGTCGTAATGGCTTTGCTCTTCCACAGCATCAGTTTGTCGACTTTTACTCTTAGTCTTCTGATTTGTACAGAGGATAGAGAACTGCATATATATTCATATTATACCTGTTTTTCTTTTTTTTTTTTTTTTTAACCCTCTGGTATCCCGTCCAGCAAGGCCCTTACTAAGCACCAAGTGTGCCTTTTTGGCACACTTGTGGAATATTGTCAAAAAAATATTCATACAGTTTGTTTTTAATTCTTTTACACTTTTTTCTATTTCATCAACTTGAGCCGTAAATAAAAATACTAAATACTCAATAATTGTCACATTTTTTAACCCTTCAAATGCCGTGTTTGTAATGGAAACAAACCATTTTTTTAATGCAAAAAACACAAAAAATTATTTTTTTTCATATACTATATAAAAAGCAGATCATGTATCATTTGATTTATTCATCCTGGCATATGTCAGTGATTAACTCCAACACTGGTTAATTTGCATTATTATTTTTGGCGCTAGGTCAAATGATCAAAATACTAGCATCTGTCACCAAGTGTGCGTAAAATGCACACCTATAAATCAGACTATTAAATATTATATATTGATTTATTTTTCTGCTCTAATTTGATTTTATTTTTGTAAATCCAGGTCAGCCCTAATCATACAGATCAAATGTTAGAAATAGTGCGTTTTATGCACACGTGGCAGACAGATGCTAGTCTGGTCATTTTCTTTTGTTTACAATGTGCACATTTGAGTTGGGGGACAGAATTTTAAAGATCATGCAAAAATGAACAACTTTTGAATTCTAACCTTATTTAAATTGTGAAAAATAATATGAAGTTTTTTAATATGAAGTGCAAAGTGTGCCTAAAAAGCACACCCGGATACCGGAGGGTTACACTCATATCTGAGTTCTGCAGCTTTAACCGGTCAAGATGTATCACATTGGAATGTTATCATCAGCATCAGGTTGTTATTCTTTCATGCTGACTCAATTTCATTTTCATCCAGGATGGTTTTGGCAAACATTTAAAGAGCTTCTGAAATGTTGGTGTTGTTCTTGTTTTGCACAGACCTTTCCAGTATTGCTAGATCTTGTTACACATCGGTCATACTGACATTATAATATGATAACAAGACTGTCTTTTCTGCTTTCCCTGCCACCCCTAAAAGTTTAAAAGGACTTGTTTCCAGTCATTAGCTAGTGATATTTTTAAGGGCTCCACTCTCTCCTCTGGTGTTGAGCAAAGGACTATGAATGTGGGTGATTTGTGACAGGAAGCTGGAGGGTTTTTTCTACAGGACATACTGTCTTTTTTTGCAATGACACAAAAATAGTAGATAAACTCTACCTCTGGTATAATCACAGTGTCACTTTTTGACTCAGCATGTGAATATGTCTGCCCGTGTTTATAGGCAAACGCTTGTATTTAGAGATGACTGCATATGCTGCAATGTCTTAAAGATTGGTAGCAGACGATAGTCACTTTTCCATTGGACACGTGCAAAACTTTACCGATATTTACTAAATGAAAAAAAACCAAAAAAAAACAAAAACAAAAAAAAACAGAAGTGCGTAATGTCAGTTTGTCCATTAAATCACAAATGCAATGAATTGTTTATTTATTATCATGAAATGTCACAAGAAGCCATTCCATAAAGATGACAATGAACATAAATATCAAGTTAATTTACAGATATATTCATATTTTTCTCAAAGGACCCTCTAGATCCTGGAAAATGCGCACATTTGTCTGTGTTTTTGAGTCTAGAATGCTCGTTACCCCTCAGTCTTGTACTAAATTCAAAAATTACTTCCTTGTGTGACCACACATACCACACCACGTTTGTTTTAAAACTCTTCTTCTTCACTTGTCATAAAATCCATCAACATCGGTCATTATACATGTTGCCCTGTTAGCATTAGCACATAGCCCACAGTCATTATACATATCACCCCATTAGCATTAGCACATAGCCCACAGTCATTATCGTCCTGTTAGCATTAGCACATAGCCCACAGTCATTATGCTACACTGTATCGTCCTCTACTAGATGTAAAATGCTCTGAAATATATCTTGTCATTTTAGAATGTTAAGTTCTACTTCTGTAGTTATTTTGGTGAAAGTAACTCCAAAGTAATATAGGAGTCATGTGACACATTACAATTCTGGGACAGTAATATTGTAAGTTAAGCAATTACTTTTAAATACCAGTAACAAATATTCTGTAATGGATTCCAGTTTAGCCATAACTTGCATACCACTGGTAACAGAGCAGAGCTTCATGCACCAGAGCTTAGATGGAGATAATAAGGTTATTGTGTGTGACGGGAGTGGACCCGTTTGAACATTTTCCAGCTCAGTCTTGTGCCTGGAAGTGTGGAAATGGAGCAGCTGTACGTAGTGATGTTACCAGCACAGCCATTAACGCGTCAACAACTATATCTGGAGCTCAGTTAAGATAGATGGCAGAGTGATGGAGAGTAGTGGTGTGGTCCGCTGCAGTGGAAATGTACCGGCTTTTCTGTTCCACTTCACATGTAGAAACACACTGAGAGAGCAGCAGCAGAGCGGGGACGGAACTGCTTTTAGTTCAGGTCCACATTCAGCCCTGTTTGATCTGCAGTGGGCCGGACCAGTAAAATAATAACAGAATAACATATAAATAATGACAACTTTCCTCTTTGTTTGGGTGCAATAAATAACATTAAATTTTGTAAGAAAAATAGGTACAATTTTAATATTATGCCTCAACTTATCATTTGTACGTGCACATTGCACACAGTTATGCTGCGTTCCAGGCAAGTTTTTAAGCCCGAAAGTCACGACTTCAAACTATGACTCACGACTTTGTAACTAGGGATGGGAATCGAGAACCGGTTCTTTTTGAGAACCGGATCCCAGTAGCTCAATTCCTTGGAATTGTTTGCCTGCCTGCTTAATGATTCTGCTTATTGACTCCGCCTTTGTTGCGCATGCGTGATGACATCACACGTACGCTGCATTGTTTTGGTCAGAACGTAGACAACATGGAGTTGAGGCAGAAACGGACTAAACAGACCACACCAGGTCCAAACAGACCACACCAGGTCCAAACAGACCACACCAGGTCCAAACAGACCACACCAGGTCCAAACAGACCACACCAGGTCTAAACAGACCACACCAGGTCCAAACAGACCACACCAGGTCTAAACAGACCACACCAGGTCCAAACAGACCACACCAGGTCTACACAGACCACACCAGGTCTACACAGACCACACCAGGTCCAAACAGACCACACCAGGTCCAAACAGACCACACCAGGTCTAAACAGACCACACCAGGTCCAAACAGACCACACCAGGTCCAGTTGAACACTGTCAAAGCTTCCATTTCTTCTAAAGGTGGAATCCCTCCAGTCTGCTCAAACATTTGTCCACATGTGAATCATTTACAGAAATGTCACATATTTGATTCTCTACTTAGTGGCGCTTGTGAATGTAGCAGCAGAGTGAACACCAGGCCCAGTTTTGGTTCCGGTGTGGGCAACAAACGTCGAACCCAAATACAAGTTTCTGAAGGTAGAGGAAAGGAAATGAGGAGCACAACAACGGGAGACGAGCAGAGTCGAACCGGTTCCACGTAGTAGAAATGTGGCAACAGAGGAATTTGTAAAGAGTCTGGAGTTTCACTTTCATGGCACGCTGATTACCCCCCCCCCCCCCCGAACCGGGCCCGGCATCATCTGTTCTTATTATTAGTTCATACTGTATATGTTCTGTTTTCTGTGCAGATGGAAATATAAAAGACAGTTACTGTAAACACACCTGTTTGTACTCTTTTATTCCCTCACCCAATGAGAATCGGATTGATAAGCAAAATCGATAATGGAATCAGAATCGTTAAATTCTTAACGATTCCCATCCCTATTTGTAACATTCCAAGCAAGTCACACCAAACTGCCTGAGCGCAAGGAATTGTGGTAGTTAGATGTCAACAAACCAGCATGATGGAGCGTGTAGCAAGAATAGGATACCAATTTATTGATTAATTGAGTGTTGATTTATTGATTAATTTAATTATAGATTTATAACTAAGCTTAAACTTAAATCAACCCAAAACAATAATTTGGAAATCTTGCAAAGATTGTAGTTCGTTGACTGCACAGTGAACCCATGTGTGAAAATAGACAGTGCACAAGGATAATTGACTGAGGCAGCGGATTCATACACATATAAATAATTTATTAACTAAACTAAGACACACAAATAACATAAAGACAAGAGACAAACAAGATAATAGGGAGCAGGAGATTATGGACAGGAGAATACGTAGATTAAGTTGGCAGATGGCTATATTCAAGCTATTATAACGTTAGTGAGGTTACGTTGAGGTAAACCTACTTAAATTGGAATAACACCAACTCAGATAAATCAGGAGCAAGTTTTCTTACAAGTTGGAGAGATCTGTCTTGAAGGATGCAGGACGTGACTTTGGAGAAGGAGCACGTAGCAGCTGGAGCGACACGCGAACGGTGAGGCTGCAGGGCTGGAGAGGCCTTGACGGAGAATAGATGAAGTCTTCTGACGGAGTTCGAAGCGGGAACAGGCTGTGAAGCGACGTGCTCACGCTGGAGGTCTGAAGGTCTGGAGGTCTGCTGGCTGGAGGAGGTTCACAGCTGGCTCTGGCAGCTGGTTCTGGAAAGCTCGCCAGGAGAAGTGGAGAACAGCGAAGGTGGAAAAGACTCTTGGAGAGCTCAGAAGGTGGAACAGCTCTGAGAGCCAAGGAGATGGTCAAGCTCTGTGTGAGAGAGCGGGTAAAGGTGGAAACAGCTCTGATGAAAAGTTGGTTTCATTTACTTTTATAGTTTTGCCAAAAACCAACTGGGCACGCCTCCCTCGTGCATACTGATGAGTCATCGATGCCTCGGGGCGTTGCCTTCTTTGTCTGTTTCGGCGCTAATCCGGCCTCCTTTGTATGTCATTTGCATATCTCAAAGTATCACGTTTCTCTTCCCTCTTAGGAAGACAGAGGGGGAGAGGACGTTGTAGACTTGTAAGAAAACTTTGCATCCTTAAATAAGATCCTTAAATAAGATCACTCAAACTTTATACATCACCTGTAACCTCACTTCAGCATCAGTTAAGATAACAGCATGATTATCAAACATGCTATAGCAGTGATACTCTTACTTTCACACAATTCACCGTGAACATGATCAGGACACACATATGTGAAACCACAGGTCAGGCAAATGGCTTAAGTCTTACGTGCATAAAAGAGTTAACGTGCTGAGTTAATCAACATTAACACATAATGTAATACATTATTAACATGGCACATAGTGACTTTGTGATTCAGTCCTTTGTCCTTAGGTTTACCTCCACCTCTGGGTAGACAACAGAGATGGGACACAGATGTTGAGAGGAAGATGGTCGACTAAGTGTAAACACTCAGTTTATGAGTCCTCAATTTACTATGGCAGGGAGGATGTCTGAAGAACAGATGAAAATGAGCCTAAGTTTCATTGTCTTAAGTCCATTAGGCCAATTCCTTAAGATCATCTGTCTTCATAAATGTCATTTGCAGAAGATGTCCGTGCTTTGACCTAATACCAAACAATTAGCATGGTTGTTCAGGAATTTGGTTTGACCCGGAGAGGAAGATAATATAATTTATAATTCTGTTTTCGACTCTGTTCACTCACTCCACCGCCGTGAGGCTACAAGCGTATGGGGCTTATGCTCATTTACAGTCATTTCTATCCCAGAGGTGTTTGCTCTTTGCTTATTTGAGGGAAACAGAGGAGGAAAAATGGTGCATAAGGCCAGAGAAGCTGTTCTACCTTTAATGTTACATTATTTGTATGTTTGGATACGTATTTGGTATTTATTTATTGCACTCAATGGACTGAAAACTAGCTAACGCTAGACTAGCTGCTGATTATGCATTACACAAACATGTGGTAACAGGCGTAATACTGCAAAAATGTTGGCGTTTGGAACTAAAATAAAAACAATTTCTACAATATTACATCACAGCTTATTTTTAACACAACTTACAGATCACAGTGGATCTACAAATACACAAAACATTTAGTAACAGGCAGAATATTGGTCAAATTGCACGTAATTTTCTTAAGACATTTCAGGTTTTTTGTATTTGTTCAGGTTATCCACATTTTATTGTAATTGGATACTTTGTAAATGTAAATGTTTTCATAGTGCAGTGTTATTTTTTTCACATTGAATCAAGAAGAAAATTCGCAGTTGTCAATTACTTAGAGATTTACTCGATGAAATTGGTCTGTATGTGGAACCTGAACAAAAACAAGTTTGACACCCTTGACCGTTAATACCTTCAGTGTAATTTTTGAACTTCGCAGATTCATTCCACTGGAAGGATTGCAACCTGTGGCGGCCCAGGTTTGGCCCACGGGCCACATGTTTGACACCCCTGAGCTAAATAAATACTAGAGCCGTACTGTTCCACGTACACTGACCAAACACACTGTCAACGAACCCAAACACTACACTGTAAGAAAAAGACCCCATGAAAAAACAGTATTATTCCAGCAGCAGGGGTGCCGAAAAAATACTGTTGAATAAAGGAAAATAACCATCTCATAAAAATACGGTAATTTTCCATAATTAAAATACAGTTTTTTGCCCTAACTTTACATGAGATTTTGCTTTTTTGTTTTTTACTTTTTAATGGTTAATAAAGAATATTTAAATGTATTAAAACAATCCAATTACCTATAAATATAAATAATTTTCAATGAGACGCAGGACAGTTTATCAGTGCTTATACATGTTATACATTCACAAAAATACATTTATTCAACATTTTTGTTGTGAAACCTCCTGTAATTACACAAGATATTTGTCAATTAACAAACAAGTCTGGTTCAACTGACAGAACAAATACTTCTGTTACTGTTAATTGTCAGTAATTTTATCTGTTTTTTTTATTTGTTTTTTGTTTTTGTTTTTTTACAGTATTAGACTTTAAATTAGCAGTTTGATCTCATCAATAAAAAATAAATATTTGTGAAATTATGATACATTTGCAAATGGATTTGAACTGTATTTTTCTGTGAAAGAAGAAAAAAATTCCTTTAAAAAATGGAAATTTTATGGTTATTCACAGTTACAGTTTTTTCGTGTTATTTTACATTTGATGTAAAATCACAGTCTGTTTTTGTCATTTCA
>NC_043975.1:50414883-50424883 GCF_902148855.1 Sphaeramia orbicularis
GTTTCAATTTAACATAATTTCAATGTTTTCTTGTTTACTTGGTACGATAAGGTCACTGAGCATTTTCTTAAAAAGGAACGGAGGATGAATTTATGTTTAAATAACTGGACTTTTTTTTTTTTTTTTTTTATGTAAGCCGACGACGAGCTTCCCCTGTCTGAAAGATGAGCAGCCAACACTGCTGTGTAAGTCTGGTTTAGACAGTAAACCTGTGATTCTGGTAAGGTTTTTGAGATGGTAAAAGGCTGATGATGGAATTGATTTAATGTGTCTGATAAAGTTTAGGTCTGAGTCTATTATTAGCCCTTGATTTCTAACCTGAGTTTTAGCTTTTAGAGGAACAGATTCCAGATGACTGATGAGACTTTCTCTGGGTTTTTGTGGAACAAAGACAATGACTTCAGTCTGGACTGAGTTTAGTTGGAGAAAGTTGTTTTGCATCCACACGGTGATCTGTTGGAGGGTCAGGGTTAGGGTCTGGGTTAGGGTTAGGGTCAGGGTTAGGGTTAGGGTTAGGGTTAGGGTTAGACTGATCTGCTGGAGGGTCAGGGTTAGGGTTAGACTGATCTGTTGGAGGGTCAGGGTTAGGGTCTGGGTTAGGGTTAGGGTTAGGGTTAGACTGATCTGTTGGAGGGTCAGGGTTAGGGTCTGGGTTAGGGTTAGGGTCAGGGTTAGGGTTAGGGTTAGACTGATCTGTTGGAGGGTCAGGGTTAGGGTCTGGGTTAGGGTTAGGGTTAGGGTTAGACTGATCTGCTGGAGGCAGTCCCAGAGTGAGTCCACAGGCCCATGTTCAGCTGCTGTCAGTCAGATGTAAATCAGAGTGTCGTCTGCATAGTTCTGGTAGGACACGTTAAAACTCTGTATGAACTGGCCCAGGGGCAACATGTAAAGACTGAACAAGAGGGGTCCCAGGATGGACCCCTGGGGGGCCCCACAGGTCTCTGCCATTTGGTTTGACACAGTTTCCGATTTGAACAAAATACTTCTACTACTACTATGGCTTTATTCTCAAAATATTATGACTTTATTCTCATAAAACTATGACTCTTTTGTATATTCGACTTCACTCTCATAAAATTACAAATTTTATCTCGATATTTTACAACTTTATTCTCATAGTGACAAGTGTTTTTATACTGACAGTCAATAAAAACGTCCAGGTCAATAATTTATTCTATTTTGCAAAGAAGAGTTTGGGAAGTGTTTGATTTGAAATGTTTCAGTTGAACAGTGTGCACAGAACTCATTCATGAGTCTGACACTTTCCAAACATTTTTCACTAGGCTTCAGGGAGTGGTCCTTAAGAATCAGGTCAAAGTGCTGTTTGGGAGAAAAACAAACATTTGTACTCGTTTAAAGGATGGGTTGTGAAGCCTTTCTGAAGGCCATGAAAAGGCCTACATTTTTATTCCTTACGTCCTAGATGCCACAGTTAAATCCAGACCAACGATGGCATTATTGAAGCTGGAACTTTGCAGGGTAGCCGTTTGGTTTGGACTGGACACTGTCATTGCTTACAGCAGATGTGAATTCATTATTTGTTTCATCTCTTGTTATGTTAATTTATTGATCTGTACAGCTTCTACATAATTTCACAGCTTCGTAATAAAATTATTTGTATAAATGTCACCTGGACGTTTTCATTGACTGTCAGTGTATTTTCTGATGTGGCCCTAATACACCGTGATAGTTCTAGGACTAACTAACAGTAAACAGACCAACTGTTGGTATTAAAGGAGGGTACATTTGTTTGTGCAAACACACACATATTCACTTGTGTGAGCTGTCAATCAGACTTATTACCTCCTTTCAGGTGTGATGGACAGATTATTGTGTCTGAAACAGATTTCACAACAAATACAAACATGCTTTATTGCTTCTCTGCTGTAAAACAATTAGACAAATGGAAGGACAGTAAAACAAACAGAGTGTATAACAAAGAGTTTGTGTGTGTGTGTGTGTGTGTGTGGGGGGGGGGGGGCTGGGGTTGAGTATGGAAAGAACAAACAGGAAAACCTCCACCTAATGTGTTCCTCCAGTGTATTTACTCGACCACATGTTCTGTTCTGTTCCTCCAGTTCCAGTTTTTTGTTTTTTTCCAGTCATCTGTATTTTTCCTTTATGGAATGTGTGTGTCCTGTAGGAAAGGAACACACACATCCAAATCCATCACAGGCATATACTGTCCACAAACAGACTGAAAAGTACAGGTTTCCATGGACTACAGCGTCTGATATTTGTAGAATATTCCCCATCACCATAACAGTTCTTCTATTGTAAACTTAATGTGACTTTAACCTGTTCATGCATGAATTATAAGAGCCTTAAGATTTTTATTCCTGAGTGTTTTTATTCCTTTAGGCATTAAAAAAAAAAAAAAAAAAAGTGATTGAAATTGTTTTTATGAACCTATTTTTCATGGAGTTGCAAAAATATCCACTCAGCTGAACACCATGCATTTAATTTTTGAAGCAAAGAAACGTATTTACTGATAAACTGTGTGAAAATTAGGAAATGAAAACATTTTTAATGCAGCAAATCTGATGTTTTCTCACATTTTAACAAACACAAAAATCGGACCAATGGCCCTGTATCTTACCGGCCAAATTCAAAGCTTTGGGAAATGTATCCAGATCCATTTATTCTCCCCCAGTTCTGTGTATTTATTCTATTACAGAAATAGTCCATGTTTTGGTCATATTCCAATCAGATCTGTACAAAATTCAAATTCCAACTTGATATCATTGATACTGATTTATTGGATCAATCCACTTCCTATCTGTTAGAATGGGAACATTTTTCAAAGTGGCACCAAATCCAGAATCAGATCTGGATCGAAATAATTTCAATCCCTTGTGTTGACATCATCATACAGAAGCTGTATACCAAGTCTGAAGTCAATCAGAACTGGAGTTTGGCAGAAGAAGACGATTGAATGTTTTCCCATAAGAGCCCATGTTAAATTTTCCATCAGTTCCAGATCCAGAAGAAGATCCTGATCAGCATGTGGACATTATGTTTGGCTCATCTCCCCATCAGGGCTGGACTGGAGACATTTACACTGGAGATCATTTAGATTTACTGAGTTATTGCATCCATCCACTTCCTATCTCTGATAATGGGGACATTTTTCAAAGTGGCACCAAATCCAGAATCAGATCCAGATCCAAATAATTTCACTAACTTTTGTTGACATCATCATAAAGAAGCTGTACACCAAGTTTGAAGTCAATCGGAATTGTAGTTTCGGAGAAGAAGACGATTGAAAGTTTTGTAACGGACGACAGACAACAGACAATGCTGCCGACGGACACCACATGATGACAGTAGCTTACAGCCTGTCGGACAATAAGCTAAAAACTAGTCATTACTCACATCAAGGAAATAATGTGCAAAAAAAAAACAACTTTTAATTACATTTTAATAACAATAACAAGCAAATGATTTCCACTCAAACATGTTAGTGCAGATCAGGTTTTTCCAGAACAGTACAGTTACAGTAACAGTATGAATGTCAGAGTATGGGATGGTGCCTGCACTGCAAAAATCTAAGTCTGACCAAGTGTATTTGTCTCATTTCTAGTCCAAATATCTCATCACACTTAAAATAAGACAGAATTACGGAAGCGAATTACATTCACACAAAAAATTAAATTCGGCTCTGTTTCTCTGAATTAACAAGATAATTATCTCGTACTTATGAGAAAAATTAAGTTTAAAAAAAATCGGAGCTGTTTTTCTGAATTAATGAGATAGAACCGGTGCACCGAGCCGCTCCTCCATGGATCTAGTTCTGAGTAATGCTTTCCATCAGGTCCGACAAATAAATGAACACACATTTGCACTCTTCTGCTATGTATATTTTCTTTAATGCTGGCGAATGTCATTTTATTTGACTTCATTAATGCCAACTCCCATCACCGTGTCGTGTCCTGTCAGGAAGCCGGGCTACAGGCTCCGAACGCCGGTTCCTGTCCGGCTTCCACACCGGTGCACTTGGAGGGCTTGATCTGTGCGCGAAGCGGGGCTTGGAGGTCGGAGCTCAGCTTGGTTCTGAGTTCTGTAAACGAAACAAGTTCCATGATCTGTAAACAGAACTGGTTACGAGACCGGAAAAACTTCCCACTCCCCTGAAGGCTTTTCAGCGGCACAGGCAGAAGGAGCTCCTGTCTGGATCAGGGCCACTGTCCCACTGACACAGAGAAACAGAGCCAGTTCAGTTTTTTTCAGGAAACAGTATCTCATTAATTCAGAAAAAACAGTGCCAATGTTTTTTTTAAACTTATTTTTTCTCATAATTATGAGATAATTATCTTGTTAATTCAGAAAAACAGAGCTGAATTAAATTTTTTGTGTGAATGCAATACACTTCCATGCATAATCACCAATAGAGGTTAAAAAAAAAATTAGTTGAATTCAAGCAAAAAAATCTGCCAATGGAAGAAGTGGAAATGATCTTGGTCAGATTTGTGTAAATCAGATTTTGCAGATCTATTGTCTGTAAAGCAGTTCTTCTATCTCACTGTACAGTTCCTCTGTAGGTGATTCTGTCTGATTTTAAGTGTGATGAGATATTTGGACTAGAAATGAGACAAATACACTTGGTCAGATTTAGATTTTTGCAGTGTGAGCGTCCACTGTGTTGGCTGATATGGAACTAAAACAACAAAATCCATGAATATTCAAGAGAACAGCTGGAGAAGAACTGTCCACTGGAGTGAGCACTGTGCATGAAAGGGTTAATCCCTGCTGTGTCCCAGTGAGGACATCCTGTTCGTAACAGTTACAGTTCACAAACAAACAATCTGTACTGCACATGTCTGAATATGTCCTCTGTATGCTGTTATGAGCACACTCCCATAGGGTCTGTCCATCTTCACCCATAAAGGCCCAGTGCCATATTTGGAGCACTTCTCAAATGATTGTTTTTCTCTCTATTTTTAACATTTCTTAAGGGATTTGTCACCATTTATTCTAATATTATGCTCTGTATTTTGGAATTTTAAGTGAAAATCATGTATTTTCCTGTATTTAATTCACTGATCATGTGGATCAGGGGTGTCAAACATATGGCTCGTGGGCCAAAACCTCCCCACCAAAGGGTCCAATCTGGCCCGTGGGATGAAGTTCTTGGAATGCAAAAGTTACACTGTAAAAAAAATCTGTAATTTAACAGAATTTTCACTGTTTATTTTACAGATTTTTCCTGTATTTTTAAGATACAGGAAAATATCAACAAAATGACAAAAACAGACTGTGATTTTACATGTCAAATGGAAAATAACAGGAAAAAAACTGTAACTGTGAATAACCAAAAAATTTCCCATTTTTAAAAGAATGTTTTTCTTTTTTCACAGAAAAATACAGTTAAAATACATTTGCAAATGTATCATAATTTCACAAATACTTCTTTTCTATTTATGAGATTAAACTGTTAATTTAAAGTTTAATACTGTATTAGTACTGTACTTTTCTGTTCAGTTGTTGTCAGAATAAATAGTATCAAATATCTCTGATGTGAACCTTTGTTGCTGGATAAAAAGATGTTGTAAATCTTGAATTAATCTGTAAATGCTAATTGTTAGCGTGTCTATGGATTTTCCCATTCAAGTTAGCATCGAGCTAGCGATCTTTCTCCCATTCATTTAAATGTATAATGCCATGTAAATGTACTAAGGCAGTGAACAGAACTCAGACATATTTAGTTTGTATGTGTCAGTTTTACACTGAGTCTACAGGAACAGATTTGGACAGAAGTTTTGGGCGTCCGTCTTTTCTTGGTAAACCTGTTGTCTATCTGCAGCTAATCGCTACACGCACACAAGCAGAAGAATAGGAGTTAGAATAAAACGGCATTAACGGGAGAGGAAAAAAATTGTCGGCGTTATTTAATGAATGCGTTAACGCAGTAATAATGCGTTAATTTGCCCAATCCTAATATACATGTTTGGGGTTGACAATATTTCTAGGTTATTATGTTGTTATTTTACTGTTCAGGTCATGTTGGGCTGAATGTGGAACTCGAACTAAAATGAGTTTGACAGCCCTGATGTAGATGTTCATTAAAGCTCAGATCAAAAACAGAGAAAACTGAAGAATAAGAGACTTTGTCAGTGCAATATATCATTCATTGAACATAAAGCCACTGTCATTGATCCAACTCCATGGGTTTTACTGGTGAATCAATGTTGTAGAAGATGATGGTGTTTCCACGGTAACGGCAGAGCCTCTGAACGTTCAAATGGATCTTATCTGATGACCATGAAAAGATGAAGAACTGTATTTTACACCAATTATTTACATGGATTGATACGATTAGTGCATCAACAGGTATTCAACTGTTTAGATCAGTAGATGGTTTAGGTCACCAGTGGATGTTTGAGTCTTTAAGGATTGAAGAGGAGTTCTTATTAAACTGCTGTTGTAGGGATGGGAATCGTTAAGAATTTAACGATTCCGATTCCATTATCGATATTGCTTATCG
This sequence comes from Sphaeramia orbicularis, assembly GCF_902148855.1. Taxonomy (NCBI): domain Eukaryota; kingdom Metazoa; phylum Chordata; class Actinopteri; order Kurtiformes; family Apogonidae; genus Sphaeramia; species Sphaeramia orbicularis. Next base: position 50,421,368 of record NC_043975.1, read on the forward strand.
ATCCGATTCCTTATCGATTCTCTTATCAATTCTCATTGGATGAGGGAATAAAAGAGTACAAACAGGTGTGTTTGCATTAACTGTCTTTTATATTTCCTTCTGCACAGAAAATAGAACATATACAGTATGAACAAATAATAACAGATGATGGCGGCCCTGTTCGGGGGGGGGGGGGGGGGGGGGGGTGAAACTACAGACTCTTTACTAATTCCTCTATTGCCGCATTTCTACTACGTGGAACCGGTTCGACTCAGCTCGGCTTGTCTCCTGTTGTTGTGCACCTCATTTCCTTTCCCTTCTTACCTTCGGAAACTTGTATTTGAGGAGTTACGACGTTTGTTTCCCCCACCGGAACCGGAACCGGCCCGGCGTTCACTCTGCTGCTACATTCACAAGCGTCGCTGAGTATCAAATACATGACATTCCTGTAAATGATTCACATGTGGACAAACGTTTGAGGATATTGGAGGGATTCCACCTTTAGAAGACATGGAAGCTTTGACAGTGTTCCAGTGGACCTGCTGTGGTCCGTTTGGACCTGGTGTGGTCTGTTTGGACCTGGTGTGGTCCGTTTAGACCTGGTGTGGTCTGTTTGGACCTGGTGTGGTCTGTTTGGACCTGGTGTGGTCCGTTTAGACCTGGTGTGGTCTGTTTGGACCTGGTGTGGTCTGTTTGGACCTGGTGTGGTCCGTTTAGACCTGGTGTGGTCTGTTTGGACCTGGTGTGGTCTGTTTGGACCTGGTGTGGTCTGTTTGGACCTGGTGTGGTCTGTTTGGACCTGGTGTGGTCCGTTTAGACCTGGTGTGGTCTGTTTGGACCTGGTGTGGTCTGTTTGGACCTGGTGTGGTCTGTTTGGACCTGGTGTGGTCCGTTTAGACCTGGTGTGGTCCGTTTGGACCTGGTGTGGTCTGTTTGGACCTGGTGTGGTCTGTTTAGACCTGGTGTGGTCCGTTTGGACCTGGTGTGGTCCGTTTAGACCTGGTGTGGTCCGTTTGGACCTGGTGTGGTCCGTTTAGACCTGGTGTGGTCCGTTTGGACCTGGTGTGGTCCGTTTGGACCTGGTGTGGTCCGTTTAGACCTGGTGTGGTCCGTTTGGACCTGGTGTGGTCCGTTTGGACCGTTTCTGCCTCAACACCATGTTGTCTACGTTCTGACCAAAACAATGCAGCGTACGTGTGACGTCATCGCGCATGCACAACGAAGGCGGAATCAATAATCAGAATCGTTAAATAGGCAGGCAAACGATTCCAAGGAATCGAGCTACTGGGATCCGGTTCTCAAAAAAGAACTGGTTCTCGATTCCCATCCCTACTGCTCTTCTCTTACAGGTCAGCTCAGCTCTGCAGAAAATGAACAAGTAGTCCATTTACAGGAAACTTCCAGCAACTTGTGCAACCTCTAAAACATCTCCTTTTTCTTCCAAATTTTTTCCTAAATCATCTTTTGAATGTCCAAACCTAATGCAGGGTTCGAACTGAGCTTATCTGAAACTGTATTTTTACCATAACTGTTGGACCACCCTAATGTGGATGGTGTGTTTACGGCTTAGATGTTTGTCTAGGATCTCAAATATTGAACATGGGTTCCGTTTGCGTCCACTCTGCTCAGACTGTGTGTGTTCTGCTTCAAAGTTTGTGTGGAAACTTAAGGCGAGTGTTTGCGTTCTTCACACAGGCTACATGTATTCATTCAGTACACCTCCATATTGTACTGAAGGCCCAGAACCGAAACAGTTCAGTCCAAACGACTGCACCGTTACACCCCTATCGAGCACTGTAGTAATCAGATAATTACAATAATCAGATCTAATGTGTTTACATGTACTTCAGAAATGCAATAATCGTAAACCCTGGTTTAGACGCTCCTGTCCATTATTGGATTTCTTTCCGGGTTCGTACGTACATAGTGACGGTGGACTCAAACTTCCTGTTATTGTCTTCTACTCCTTATGTAACTTCTGTTTTGTATAATTTTAATAGTTTTTCCACATGTTCAGATGTGACTGAACTAAATAAATCAGATTAACCTGTGGACATGCAGGAAGACATGGGAGAACTGGGGACAAATCCAGGTGTGTTCATCTGGTTTATTCTAATCAGATTACTGCTGCTATCTGATCAAACTGATCAGATTCCACTGTTTACATCAGGGGTGTCAAACATGCGGCCCAAGGGCCAAAACCGGCCCACCAATGGGTCCAGTCCGGCCGGTGGGATGAATTAGTGAAACACAAAAATTACACTGAAGAGATTAACAATCAAGGATGTTAAAATAATTTTAGGTTAATTCCATCTTAAGTGGGTCAAACCAGTGAAATACTATCAGAATAACCTATAAATATGAAAACCACAAATTTTTGTCTTTGTTTTAGTGTAAAAAAAAAAGTAAAATTACACAAAAATGTTTACATTTACAGACTAGCCTTTTACAAAAAAAGTGAAAAACCTGAACAAATATGAACAACCTGAAATGTCTTAGGAGAATTAAGAGTAATTTACCAATATTCTGTCTGTTATTAAATGTTTTGTGTATTTGTAGATCCACTGTGATCTGTACGTTGTAATGAACATGTGAAAATGAGAAGCTGAGGCAGAATAATGGCATAAATTATTAAAATTGTACTTTTTTTTTTCTTTAAATAAATTTCATTTTGGTCATGGCTGTTCATGTTTTTCCACATTTTTTTAAAGGATGTCAAAATTTTGATAATATAATTTCCCTTTTTTCAATCTAAAACATAGAAATTAAACATACAAATTTTGGAATTGAAATTATTTTTGTATTATTGTGTTATTATTTTAACCCTTTCATGCATTAATTATGAGAATCTTAGTTAAGATTTTTTTGTTGAGTGTTTTTATTCCTCCATAGGCATGAAAAAAACAACAACAATGTGATCAAGTTGTTTTTGTTTTTTTTTCATGGAGTTACAAAAATGTCCATGCATTTAATTTTTGAAGTAAAGAAACGTGTTTAAAACCCAATATCAAAAATTGATATTAAAACAATGAAATAAAATCTGATGTTTTCTGACATTTTAACATATTCTAATGCTAATTATTACTCTTTTCATGGAGATAATATGCAAAAAAACAAAACAAAAAACAAAGAACAATTGATTTACACTCAGACATGTTACTGCAGATCAAGTTTATCAAGAATAGCAAAGTTACTGTAATTGTATCAGTTGCAGTGTATGGGATGATGCATAAGCGTCCACTGTGTCGGCTGATATGAAACTAAAATAAGAAAACCCATGAATATACAAGAGAACAGCTGGAGAAGAACTGTCCACTGGAGTGACCAGTATGCATGAAAGGGTTAATCATCCGGCCCACTGCAGGTCAGATTGGGTTGTATGTGGAACTGAACTAACAGGAGTTTGACAGCCCTGGTTTACATCATTACATGAAGACGATAATGACGGGAGTATTAGTGTGAATGTAAACACACTCATTGTATTGGACCACTGACTGGACTACAGTGAAAATGAACCGTCAGAGTCTTTTTTTTCAC